>NC_046660.1:55407059-55408141 GCF_010883055.1 Belonocnema kinseyi
GGGGGGGGGGGTTCAACTGAAATCGACAGAGTTATAGTTGGGATTTTTGGAAATCTGATAAAGTTGCTCTAAGGCTCTTAAAATATTCTAAAACCATATAAATCCTATAAAGTGATGAAGCCTTGAAGAAAAAAGAAAAGATTTAATTTGTCTTTAAACAAAACCCTACATTATTATCACATCCGTCATAATTCAGGTTGGACCTGTAATGGACGGAGTTACCTTTGACGACCTGGCCAACAATTTAAAGAAGGTAGAATCCATAAATTCCACAACAGACATACCCCCGTTCGTCATAACAGGTGCTGTAGATCCAGTTCCAGCGTATCTATTTTACAAAGGATCTTTGGATTATCCACCTTGCTCGGAATCTGTGACTTGGTTCTTATATGATTCTGAAGTCTTTATTACTGCGGATCTGGTGAGACTCTTTTTTTTAAATATATACAAAAAATAAGTTATATATTTTATTGACAACTATTATTTTGTATTCGTATTTTTCTTTCAGCTTAATGGACTCAGGAAAGTAAAGTTGTCCGAAGGAGACGTGTCGAATTTCAGACCTGCGCAGCCGATAAATAATCGTCAAATTAAGACGATGATGACTGAGTAACAGCATTAAATGTTAACAGGCTGCGTTTGGGAAAGGTTTTTTGCAGTTTTCCTTTCCCTTGGCCAAAAAGTGTAAGCGAACGTGAGCGCTTCTAATAAAAATCCGGCTGCAACTGGTAAGGAGTAGATAACACTAAGGGTTCTGCTGCACCAATATATATTTTTTCTTTGATTTATTTCATGTGTGTATTCCCATGATATTACATCTAAACATAAATTATCAATAAATTTTCGTCTGATTCGAACCGTTTCAAGATGAAATTTAGATCTAGTATACACTATTGAGTAGGTCAAAAAATCCTGCTTCCGCCTACCGGATACTGAAAATTGGTGAAAGTTGTAAAAGCCAAAGATTAAGTTTATAAATTTTTAGTTAAAATAGTTAATTTTCAACAGAATAGTTAAATCTGCAACTAAACACAGAATTTTTGAATGAAAAGGAAAAATTGTCTATTACAAAAAAAAAAGTT
>NC_046660.1:55408241-55409711 GCF_010883055.1 Belonocnema kinseyi
TTAGTTAAAATAGTTAATTTTCAACAGAATAGTTAAATCTGCAACTAAACACAGAATTTTTGAATGAAAAGGAAAAATTGTCTATTACAAAAAAAAAAGTTTATTTTCAACCAAGAACTTGATATTTCAACCAAAAAAGGATTTGAATCTTCAATAAAAAATAGTTAAATTTAACCAAAAAAAAGACAAATTTTTACCAAAATAATTTAATACTCCAATAACATCGATTGAGGTTTAACAAAGCTATTACATTTTCAGCAAAAAGAGACATTTCTATAAAAAATATAAATTTTCGACTAAGAAAATTAAACCTAAATTAGGAAATTTAGATTTTTAAATTACAAATATTAATTTTCTGCCGAAAAATTTAGGTTTTTATAAAATAGTTAAATTGTAATCCAGATAGATGATTAAAACAAAAAATAGTTGAATTTTTACCTAAGAAGATCAATGTTTAACTAAACATGGAAAAGCTAAAGTTTTCAATTAAAGCAATTAATCTTGCACCAAGAAAAAACAAACTTTCAAAAAAATTCTATTGAAAAAAAAAGTTATTGTTCATAAGCAGAATATGAATCTTGAATAACAAAAATTAATTTTTAAAAATGGACACAGCAATTAGTATTATTAGTTAATATTTAATTTTCAATTAAAAACACAAATGATAAATAAATATCCTACCAATTAGTTAAATTATTCACCAGAGAGATAAATTTTCAAAGTAAAATATTTGACCAGGAAGATAAGTATTCTATATGGAGAAAGAATTTTCAACAAAATACATGAATTTTAAACCAAATAATTTAATTTTCATCT
Organism: Belonocnema kinseyi; assembly: GCF_010883055.1. NCBI lineage: Eukaryota > Metazoa > Arthropoda > Insecta > Hymenoptera > Cynipidae > Belonocnema > Belonocnema kinseyi. The sequence goes on from NC_046660.1 coordinate 55,409,058, forward strand.
AAATTATACACATTAACATTCAAAAATCAAATAGAAACTAGGCAATGTAATATATACATTTTTAGTTATAATGAAGCAACTTTAGCAACCAAAAATTATTTTTGAAAATAAGTTCAATTTTCAACTGAGATTTTGATTTTGTATGCAAAAAGATCAATCTCCCGCGATTTTGAAATATTTGAAACAACCCTAAAATTTAAATTTGTCACCAAAAAGGCTTGAATTTAGCAAAAAAAAAAACAACAAATTTTCAACAAGAAAGTTAAATTCTTAAATAGAAAGAATTAATAGATAAATAGATAAAAACTAAATTAATTATATTTTAAAGATAAATGTTAATTTTTAAATAAATACATAAATCTTTAAGAAAATAATTAAATTTTTCCGCTATAAAATATAAATTAGAATATCTTTAAACAAGAATCACTTTTTTAATTGTAATGCGAATTTTAAAATGTCCAAAAAATTAAAATTTTCTAACGTTCTTGATACAAGATAAAGCATTTCGTAGTGTCAAATAAAATTTCAGTAATTATTTAGAATCTTTCTCTAAAAAATATATTTGTCACGAAAATCTCGCAATGATTGCAAAAGATGAATTTACATCCCAAGAATATGCATTTACTGCCAAAATAATTTTTTTTCCGGCAAAAA
>NC_046660.1:55409811-55427566 GCF_010883055.1 Belonocnema kinseyi
AAAATATATTTGTCACGAAAATCTCGCAATGATTGCAAAAGATGAATTTACATCCCAAGAATATGCATTTACTGCCAAAATAATTTTTTTTCCGGCAAAAAAAGTCGATTTTCCAGTCAAATAAGTAAACTTTATACTAAAAAGAATTAATCTTCTAGTAAAAATTAAATAGCTACATTTTCAGTAAAAAAATTCATTTGTAAAGATCAACTTTTCAATAAAATGATGCATCTTCTAAACAAAATAATTTTGTTATCAAATAATTAAATTTTTCACTTAGCCGATTAGTTTTCTACAAAAAAAGGACAAATTTATGACAAAATAGATGAAATTTCATCTAGAAAAATCAGTTTTCAATTGAAAATATACAAGTATAATTTTAAGTAGCACAAATAAATTTGTAATTATGTAAAGTAAATTTCACACGAAATTATTAAAATTGCGAACCCACAGATGTACTTTAACCAAAGAAATGAAATTTCAGCAAAAAAATTGATTTCCTACAAAAACGAAATAAATTTAAACAAAATTATCATCTCAAATTGATATAGTCCACTTCGGTCCCATAGAGTTGAGAGCCACCGGCAAGCAATTTTCCAGAATAAATCCCCGCTCGTGCTTACTCACGTAAACCCGAGCTGGGACAATTTTCCGGCTTAATTGCTTTCTAATGGCCTATTGACGACCTCCCCTAACCTTGTGAGTCTTAGATTCAATGGGAGAAAGAGCGAGAGAAGCCGTAAAAGGCTATCTGGTCGGCAGCTGCACGGGAAGTATTCCCCGTCCCACGGCTAGCCTGACCAGCATGGCCGTGACTCATCAAGTGCCTTCTCTCTATCTCTCTCTCACTTCTCTACCCTCGCGAGGAAAGCTGACAGCGGCTGCCAACCTTGCGTTGACCAAAACGAATTCCTCCCGAAATTAAAAATTGGAACAGATATTTTTTCCTATTTCGCTTTTATTTACATTCCGGGGGAAGGCCGAGCAAAGGAAATTAATCTCGGTAATAATAATAATCGCGCGCGCTATAATGTAAATTTTATTGCAATCCCGTTTATGTTTCTTTCGCTTTGTCGGCGTTTTTATTTTTATTTTCTAATTTTCTGTATTCTTATTTTTAATGTCATTGTCCTTCATTTTTAATGTAAGTTCTTAAAATTTCGCTGTATTCTCTCATTTCTAATTTAAGTATTTCTTTTTAATTCTTATGTGATTTCTCTACTTTAAGTTTCTTTTAACTCAGTCGTATTTTTATTTAATGTCATCTTGTTTTGATTCAACTCTTCGGCATTTTATTTTTACTTTTATTTTATGTCTCTTTTAACTCTCGTCGTTTTTATTTGTACTTTTTACTGTTAATTTGCGTCGTTTTATTTTCCATACATTTTTCCGTAACTTAAGAAACTTTTACGGAACCACACCGTGCAGCCACCGTGAAACCGAGCAGCGGGCCTCGGTTTCCACTGGCCCAAACTGGTTCACCTCGCCAGCGTCAGGTCAGCGCCCCAGCAGTCGGACTATCCTCGCCAGACACCAGACAGACTACTTCGCAGCATCATCTCAGCGGGCCTCGGTTTCCACTGGCCCAAAACAGTTTTCCAAGCCAGCGCCCGGTGATAGCCCAGTCAGTTTTCCTTGGCAAACATCAACGACTCTCAACAACACTAGAGATCAAGGTTGGGCCTAACACCACACCCAGGACCCACCTTGTATCAAATTGGCGGCCCAAACGTGGGACTCGAAATTCTGAATTCTTGAGCGTCGGCAGGGGTCGACGCCGAACCAGATGATCCGCTCACCGACTACGCAACGCCGAGCACCAGGCAGGCCACTCAGATCCATGGTCACCAGAAGCACCCCGGTTTCTGAGTCTACGCCTCAAGACTCAGTGGCGCTCAACAGCACTCAACCAGCCGAGGCCTTCATCATCTGCACGGGGCTCGTTGCCACGGCTAACGAGAAACTCCAATCGGGTTTTGTTCCAAGAACCCGATAGAGAACCAGAACAGCTTCCAGGGCCAAGCAGCAAAGCAGATCCAGTATTCATCGCACGAGTACCGACGCCGCCAGAAATCAGAAGGGAGATACAGCTGCCGCCGGAAATTACGAGGGAGGAAGAACTGCCGCCGGCAGTGTCGGTCAACACGACACTTCCAGCACCACCAACCGCCGCCACAGAATGGCCTTCCATCATCAGGGCATTCCGGATGCCGGATGTGCTAGTTCCAACATTCGCCGGATTGGATCATGAGGATCCAAACATCTTCTTAAGCTCGTGTGAGCACTATCTCACCGAGGCTGCCATCGAACCTGCGCTGTGGTCGCGCAGGTTCAACAAGTGTCTCACCGAGAAGGCTGCCAAGTGGTACGAGGTGTACCGTGGCCTGGCGCTAACATGGGCCAAGTTGCGGTCCTTGATCACGCAACACTTCGCTGGAGCATCAACAGTAAATAAGCTCCACATAAAGCTCTACGCCAACAAGCAAGAAGAAAAAGAAGTCGTCGGCGTCTTCCTCCAGAGGAAGTACCTACTGACACTTCGAATGCTCCCATCCGCCAGTGAGGAGCAGGGTATCGGCCTGCTCATGGAATCGCTCAAGCCGAGCATCCGAAGAGTGTTGCGAGCCGCAACAATCACATCGTTCGAAAACCTGGTGGAGAGGGCCTTGCAGGCCGAAGCAGACGAGGCCGACGAGGTCTTAAAGAAGCCTACAACAATCAAAACGTCAACTGCCAGCAACCAACCTAACGCCACCACCAGCGCCACGACAGCGCCCCGCCTGCCCCTGCAATGCAATTACTGTGCCGGGGAGCACTACTTTCCCCAGAGTGCAATTGCACCTGGGGAACAACGAATTCACTGCCGAGGTCAACTCCCTAGCTTCGGAGAACTACGTCCGGAGCAACGCCATGAACGAGGCCCAGGTCAAGCACCTACAGCCCAACCCACATCATGCCCTGCTTGCAGTGACCGAAGCCACCATCAAGCTCTTCGGCTCAATACGCCTCACTCCGGTCCTTCAAGGAACACCATACCCTGGAATATTCCAGGTCAGCCCAGAACCTCGAGCTGACGTCATCCTCGGACAATTATGGCTGCGCCAGCACCGCGTGGTACACGACCACGGCGCAAGTTGCATGTTCGTCGGCGCTCAAGGACGGCAGAAGATATTCTTGGGCTCGCTTACCTGCACCTACGAGGATTCCGCACGACCCGACCAGGTCGAAGTCAGCCACGACTTCCCCGCCAGCTTTGCACCAAGATTCCGCGACATCATCAAGAGCCATGCCGGTATCTTCCACAACGACGGCAAACTGAAGCAGACGCTCGCCACTGTCCAGCACGAGATACGGCTACACAATCCTCAACCTTTCCGGGAAGCACCGCGCCGTTACTTCGAGGAGAAGCGCCACTACATCGACGAGCAGGTGCGAGAGATGCTGCGTAACGGCATCATAGAGCACACCACTTCACCCTTCCGTTCTGCAGTCGTGGTGGCCGGTAAGAAAGATGGCGAGTACCGGTTCTGCGTGGATTATCGACGGCTGAACACCCAGACCGAGGACGCACCACAATGTTTGCCTCGTGTCCACGAGATGCTCAAGAATCTCGGCAGCGCAGCCGTTTTCTTAACATTAGACCTCAAGAGCGGTTATTGGCAGATCCCGATGGCGCCGAGTTCCCGGCCTTACACCGCCATCTCTACCCCTGGCGGCGGCCAGTTCCAGTTTCGGGTGATGCCTTTCGGGCTCAAGAATGCACCCGGAACCTTCCAGAATTTGATGCGGCAGGTCCTCGCGGAACAATGGGGAGATTTCGCCATCGCCTACCTGGATGACATTGTCGTTTACTCCGCCCACTGGGAGTCCCACCTGACACATCTCGGCCTCGTACTGGAGCGGCTGGACATTTATGGACTCACCGTAGCTCCGAAGAAGTGCAGCTTCGGAAAAATATCACTCCCCTACTTGGGACACATTGTCGACACCGAAGGGAACACGGCCTAGCCTGTACACATCGAGGCGATCCGAAATGCCGCTTCACCACGGAACCGTAAAACCTTATGGTCCTTCATCGGCCTATGCAATTGGGTGAAGGAGTACATCCCAAACTCCTCCCAAATACTTGCTCCACTGACGTACCTACTATCAACCGAGAGACCCTTCAAATGGACCAGCGAACTACAGGAAAAGTTTAAGCAGGCCCAGTTCACCTTCCAGAACCCACAGCAGCTCAGCCGACCAGATCCGAACCTGACCTTCGTGCTGCAGACCGATGCCAGTGCTAAGGGCATGGGAGCAGTCCTCATGCAGCAGGCCCCTGATGGAAACCGGCGGATCATCTCATTCGCTGGCGTGAAATTCTCTGAGACGGAATCAGGATACCATTGTAACAAGCAAGAGTGTTTAGCCTTGGTCTGGGCCATCAAGAGGTACCGACCATATCTGGAGGACGTACCATTCGTATTACGCACGGACAATAAAACGTTGACCTGGCTGGACGCACGGAAGGACACTAGGGACAAGCTGCATCGTTGGTACATTCTCCTACGAGAATTCGCCTTTAGAATCGAGCATGTGCCTGGCCGAGACAACGAGCTCCCGGATGCTCTCTTTTGATTTCCGGATTCCAACGAGGTCTCCCCAGGGGAACCTGATATTCTGATATTCAGAGGTCCATTCAGCCCCGCCAATGCCTACACTCAGCGCCATTGGTCAGGTAGACGCTGATCGCCTCCCAGGGTTTCCCAGGGTTTCTGGCAACGAGATCGAGAGGATGGACAATGGAGATTGATGGTGCCAATGACCCTGTAAACATGCATTCTCTGACATTACAACGATGGATACCTGGCAGGACACCCCGGTAGCGACAAGACGATCCGGTCTATAAAACGGTTCTACTTCTGGCCCGGGATCAGCCGAGAGATCCGCAGGTATGTAGCAGGATGCCACCTGTGCATCCGTTGCAAGCCGATGCGAGAGAAGCAGCCGGACCACCAACGACCACGTGCCGCTAACAATGCATGGGACACTGTAGCAGTAGACATCATGGGACCATATCCTCGCACCAGTCGTGGCCACGCCTACACCCTGGTGGCAACAGATTTATTCTCGCGCTGGGTCGATATGGATATCCACGGCGGCTCATTGGTGACAATGGTCCGCAGTTCACGGGACACATCTGGGCAGATGTCAGCAGACGATGGAGTTGCCGTTTGTGGACCATGTCCACTTACCACCCCCGAGCCAACCCCACGGAGAGACGGAATCAGAAGGTGAAGAAGGGCCTCCGATTACGCCTAAATCAAGGGAACCAAAGGACTTGGGACGAGCACTTGCTCAATCTGCACTTTGGCCCTTGACGAAGAACGAATGCGGCCACCGGGGTGACTTCCAGCTACCTGCTCTTCGGCCAAACTATTCTTGGACCTGGAGAATGGGACCCAGGCGAAGTTACCGAAGCAATCCCACGAGCCGAGGAACTGCCGCAGCGCGAGTCGGAAGCCCGCGACAACCAAATCATCAGCTATCGAACAAGGCTGCCGGTTTCAACGCCAAGCCAGCGCCAGGATGTTCGGTTCCCTACCAAATACTGGACCACATCTCCGGAGACGTCTACTGGGTAATGAAGGACGACGGTGCCCGGAAGATCCACGGGAACGTGCTCATCCCTATCCACAGGCTGCCTGCGCAAGCAGCAGCAACCGAGATGGAAGACGAACAGCCCATCATCCATCTGCCCGGTCAGGCGACCGGGCCCACCATTGTCGAAAGCGTCGGCGGAGATGGACTTGCCGAGAGCGTCGGCGGAGAAGGAATTGCCGAAAGCGTCGGCGGAGAAGGACTTGCCGAAAGCGTCGGCGGAGAAGGATTTGCCGAAAGCGTCGGCGGGGACAACCTCGGGAAAGCCGTTGACGAGACAGCGGACGCTGGTGAAGAACCACATCTAGCAGCAGAGAGGATTCCCGTTTGCAACCTAGTCGCGGGGAGCGGAGACGCGGGATCCCACCGAGAACCAGCTACAGCTTGAGATTCAGCCCCGATACCCTCGAATCTGTTTCTCCACTAGAGGTCGGTCAGCTTGGAAACAGCCCCGCAACCCTCGCACTTTTCTTTTCAAGAGGTCGGTCGGCTTGAAAAACAGCCCCGCTACCCACGAACTCTTCTCTCTTCTCAACAGGATCGGTCAGCTTGCAAACAGCCCCGATAATCCCTGCGAATCTCTCTTTCTCTCTTCTTGGGACTCCTAATCCTCACTTATGCCTGGTTCTATCCAAAAACGCCGCTCCCGTTCCTGCAAACAGACGCGCATTCGCCGTCGCCTTGCAGCCCTCTGCGTGTCTTTCGAAGCGAATTGCCGCCTAGAGGACCACCGTCCACTCTACTCTTCCCTCCAACCTCCCAAAGCCATCGTACGCTCGGTGGTCATCATCCCCCCTCATCTTCACGTCCAGCTTCCTACTCCTCCTTCCTCTTCTTCTCCCGCTTCCTCCGCCCCCTCAAGCCCCTCAAAGCGTCCTCTGCCCGAGTACAGCGACGATGACATCGTCTTGGTTGAGGAAGTTGAGGTGGTGAAGAAGCGTCCTCGCCACCACTAACGTGATCCGCTTCCTTCCCTCCTTGCCTTCCCTCCTTCCTCCCTCTTGCCCATCCTCACGAAGGGACAAACTCGACCCTAAAATCGAAAAAAAAGGGGTCACCAGACCGAACATCGCCTTTGGGTTTGTCTCGGGTCCGCCCGGGACACCACCCATCTGGACGAGCAGCAGCAGAGAGCAGCGGACCTCGGTTTCCACTGGCCCAAACTGGTTCACCTCGCCAGCGCCAGGTCAGCGCCTCAACAGTCGGACTATCCTCGCCAGACACCAGACAGACTACTTCGCAGCATCATCTCAGCGGGCCTCGGTTTCCACCAGCCCAAACTAGTCTGCCTCGCCAGCGCCAGGTCAGCGCCCCAAAGGTAGGTCTACCCTCGCCAGACACCAGACAGGCGACCTGTCCAGCATCATTTCACTCGGGCCTCGGTTTCCACCGGCCCAAAACAGTTTGCCAAGACAGCGCCCGGTCAGAGCCCCCTCAGCTTTCCTTGGAAAACGTTAACGACTCTCAACAACACTATAGATCAAGGTTGGGCCTAACACCATTCCCAGAACCCACCTTGTATCAAAATATTGAGTTTTTAATTCTTAAGGACAAATTTTGGAGAAAAGTTCGAATTTAATGCCTTAAAATATGCAATTTTCTAATAAAGTTATTTGAAATGGGAGAAAATTATGTAAAATAGCTTGAATATAATTTTACATTGCTTTGAATTTAAATTTTCTTTAAATTCTTTAACTTTATTAAAGTATATATCGTCTAAATTCCGTCAAATATGTCTATGGTAAATACCCTGAAATATTTCAGATCCTGTGAAATATTTTTAAAATATACTGGAATTTTTTTAATGTTTGGGGATACCTTTAAATAATTGAAATAGATCAAAAATTCTTAAAAATCTTGTTAAATAAAATAAACTAATTCAAATATTTTTAAATACTCTAAAATATTTCAAATTTCTTTCGTATCTTTCGAACTTTCTGTAAGCTTTTAAAAGCTCACCAAAATTTCCCGAAATGTTGTAAAATATCATAAAAATCTTATAAATTCCTTTTTCTTTGAAATATGATTTTTCATTCCGCACTTTTTCCATTGCCAAATTTACTAAACATTTTTCTCAATTAGATGGCTATTTCCAAAAAAATCTTTTTTATCTTCTGATCGTAAAATATCGTGGATCTGTTGCATTATTTTAAAATAATATTAAGTGATTAAAAATGTTTTTGTTCTATTTTGAAAGTTTATGAATGATTGAAATATATTTAAAATTTCTGGGAATCTTAATCATACCCTAAAAATTGGAAGTTCTTAAAAATTATTCTAAGCTCTTAAAAGTTTCTTAAAATGTTTCTTAATATTGAACTAAAGAAATAACTTTCAATTAGAATGAAAACGTTTCTATAAACAAAAAAAATTATTTTAGGCAAGAAGCTTAATTTTCAACATAGTAGTTGATGTTCTAACCAAAAAAATATTTTAATTTTTCATCGTAGACAGATTTAACCAAATCGGACAAATTTTTTAACCAAATACCTTAATACTAAAATTAAGCAGATTTATATTTATCTAAACAGCTTAATTTCAAAGAAAAAAAAATTATGAAAAAAGATACATTTTAAACTGAAATGATGTATTTTAAACTAGAATAATTAGATTTTTAATGTCAAAAATTAATTTCCTCCTAAAAAAAGAGTTTTTATACAATAATTTAATCATATATTTAAGAAAGAAGAAATATTTTTCTAAACATGAAAAAACTTAAATTTTCAGTTAGTTACAAAAAATTCAACAAAACAGTTACGTTAGGTCGATACGTCTAGTAATTGTTTTTTATTAATTGAGAATAAATAATTTTTAAATTATAACACGAATCTTTTATAAAATAGTTACAATGACAATGATTTTTTAATAAAAAGGACAAATTTTAAACAAAATACTTGAATTTGAAATTAAGTTGTTGAATTTTCATCTAAAAATACACAGTTACATTTAAAAATATCAAATAAATACTTAAGAATTAAAGAGATGAATTTTCAATTATAATTATTAAGCTTCAACTACAAAAGTTTCGTTTAAAAAATAAAGTGAAATTTTTTACTGTGTAGTTTAGTTTTTGGGTAAAAACATAAATTTTTCACAAACTTGACATCTTTAAAACAAAAACATTTGAATGTTTCACCAAAAAGAGTCGAAATTAACTAAAAAAGATGAATTTTAACAAAAAGAAAGAGTTAGATTTTTTACCGAAGGGATCAATTTTCTGGAATAAAATATAAAGTTTCAAAGGGAAAAGTAAATTATTAACAAAAAAGTTAAATGTTGAACCAAAAAAATTAATTTTCCAACAAAAAAGTTAAAATTGCAATGAAGCTGTTTAATTAGCAATAAAGAAGGTACATTTTTCACCAAGGAAAATAATTTGAAAATAAAAAAGTTAATGCTTAGTGAATCAAACAGATTGGTATTTAACTAAACAGTTTCATTTTTAATTAAAAATTTTTTTTTTTAACGACACAAATTATCATTAAAAGAGTAAAATTGTTAATCACAGAGATAAGTTTTCAACTAAAATTATTATATTGCAATGATACATCCTACTTTCAAAAGATTACATAATTTTTCAGCTATAAAATATAAAGTTTCAAAGAAAAAAGATATTATAAACAAAAAAGTTGAATATTGAAAAATATAAATTAATTTTTGACAAAAGAGTTGAAATTTCAAGGAAGTAGTTGAATTATAAAAAAGGAAACGAGGTATTAACCAAGAATGTTAATTTAAAAAAAAAAAACTAATTTTGAAGAAAAAACATCAGTTTTAATCCAAATAGTTTAATTATCCACACAAAAAATTTTAAACAAGAATGATGAATCTTCAATCAGAAAAATTAATTTTTAAAAAATAGTTTCAACTTTCAAGCAATTGGTTCTATTATTAACAAAAAAAGACGAATCATTAAAAAAAATGTGAACATTGATATTCCAACCTGATATTTTAAACTAATAATAGGGAAACTTCTGTAAATCATATACAACTTTCTCAAATCACATAAGATTTTCTGAGAAATCTATAACATGATGTGTGAAAATAAACAAGCTGAATGTTCTAGTTAGAGAGAAGGTACGAAAATTGAGGTCACTACTACAGGGTTGTCTATCTCATCTGAGCATTGAAAGTAATATTTTTTCATTGAAAAATGTACGAATAAAATAATATTTAATTACAGTTCTTTAAAAACCTACAATAATAAGGAATTATGTGGTATTAAATATCTCACATTATGTATTCTAGGATAAACAAAAAATTGGTTAGAAACAAATTATTTGTTGAAATAAAGCTGTTTACGATTTTCCATAATTTCACGGTTTTAATGTTACATGTAAGAAATATGAATGAAATCAATACATTAATGAAGAAATTTCTTCTTGAGATTATTATTTAAATATTATAAACAAATTTAATAAAATAATGCATTATCCAAGCATTTTTCAAAAGAAAAATTTGATTTTTGCGAGGTTATTTTTCTGATTAGAAAATTTTTGATAATCTGAAAAAACTGATAATTTGTTGAACAATCTTACCAAATTTGTTAACAATTTTCTTTAAACAAATGCATTATTCGGGTATTTGTCCGCAGAAAAGTACGTTTTTTCAACGCCAGTCCTTTCAGTCGGGAACTTCCTGACAATTTCCACAACTTAGAGGACTATCTGATAAATTTTATTATTTTTTAAACAAATTAAATACATATAAACCATTTGTCGAAAGAAAAATTTGTTTTTTTCTTTGTTATTTTGTATGGCAACTTTTTTGATTAGGAACTTCATAGTAATTCAGAAAAACTTCCTAATTTATTGACCAACTTTATGATTTCCAAAACAGTTTTAATAAACAAATGCATTACCGGGGAATCTGTCGAAGGACATATTCTTTTCATTCGATGTCAGACTTTTTAATTGTGATCTTCATAGTAAATTGAACACTATTAATGATCAGCTGATGAATTTTATGATTTTTCAAAACGAATTTAACAAACAAATGCATTATTCGGGCACCTGTGAACGAAAAAATTAGTTCTTTGCAATGTTAATCTCTTTAAATTGTGAACTTTATAATAATTACAGAAAAATGAATAAGGAGCTGATGAATGTTAGAAAAGTTTGAAAAAATTTAATAAACAAATTTATTATTCGGGCATCTGTCGAGCGAAAAATGTTTTTTTTGCAAGTGAGTGTTTTAAATTGGGAACTTTACGATGATTTTATTAACAATCATATTTAGCTGATGAATTCCACAATTTTTCAAGCAAATTTAATAACCGTAATTATTATTTGGTTACTTCTCAGCGATAAAATTTTTTTTCAATCTCAGTCCTTTCAGTTTACGTTTCTCATTACTTTCATTCTATTAATAAGGCCATAGCTTCAGGATAACGCATTTTTTATTACATTTGTTTTTAAAAAATTCCCAATTAAAAAGACTGATATAAAAAAAAATGTTTTTCCCTTGAAAGATGCACCAATAATGCATACGTTTATTAATTTTTTTTCAAGGTCAAAAAATTGATTAATAAATTAAAAATTTTTTCTGAAATTAGCATGAACTTCCTGATTAAAAAATTTGTTATCGAAAAAACGAATTTTTCTTTCGTCAAAAACATTGTCTATACATTTGTATGTTAAATTTGTTTAAAAAATCATAAAAATTTATTAACCAGTTATGAATGTTGCTTAAATTTTTATGAGACGTAATAAAAAAATTATAAAGTTTATTATTATCTTGTTTTTATTGTAAAGATATTGCATCAAAATTTTTTAATAGGTTTATAGTTTCAATAATATGTGTTCTTCTGCAATCAATTTTTAAGAAATAAATACATTTTTATTAAAATAGTCGAATTTTTGACAGAATAGATTAATTTTGAACATTACAGTTACATTTTGAACCAAAAAAAGAATTTTTTATAAGATATTCAACAAAAATTCTAGAATAAAAAGGCAACCGCTTCGTTACAAATTGTACTTTTTTTATTTTTTTAAACATTTAAGTATTTCGACGAAAATGTACTTTTTGCTTAAAATTTAAATTTTCTTTTAATAAATGAACTGAAATCTTTTCTGAGTAAAAGTTCAAATTTTGGAAAAATGTATCTTTTTTATTGAAAATTCATCTGTTTCAGTACAATTTTTCATTTTTTTTTGTATAAAAATGCAACTATTTAGTAGAAAGTTACACTATTTTTTTGAAAAATCATCCTTTGTGGTTAAATAAATTCGTTTTTTTGGGTTCAAAATTAAACTTTCTTCGTAGAAACTTTTTTTGTGTTAAAAAAAATTAACAAAATAGAAAAATATTGAACAACAAAAATTAACTTTGGCAAAAGAGTTTAGCTTGAAATGCAGTGTTTAATAATCAACAAACAGTATAAAGTTTTATTCAAGAAGAATAATTTTCCAAAAAGAAAATTAATTTTAAACAAAATACATTAGATCCAACCCAAGTTGTCAAATATCATCAAAAAAATTCAAACACAAAATTTAATAAAAAATTGCAACCTAATCTTTCAAGCCGAAATTTTTAAATTCTCAAAAAAAGGGAAATAGCTAATGAATTTTCGAAACAAAAAGAAGAATTGTCAAAAAAAAAAGAGTTTAGAATTTGCAACAAAGTAAGATTTTTTAGTTGAATTTTTAATTAAAATAAATAAATTGTAAGCCAAAAATAAAACAATAAGATTTCATTTAGATAAATAATTTTGAGAAAAACATTTCCACAAAATAGTTCACTTGTTCCCTACAGCAGACGCATTTTCAACTAAAAAGATACACTAAATAAGGTACATTTTAGCTTGACATGGAATCAAAACAAAAATATTGATAATTCAATCAACAAAAATTGAAACTCTTAATAAAAAAAGTTGAATATAACCATAAAATACGATTTTATTTGATCAATTTTGAACAACAGAAGTGAATCTTCAGCTAAAAAGATCAAAGAGGTCAGTTTTAAATAATATACATAAATTATATATTATATATACATACATAAACTCGTAAATAAATTTCAAAAAAATAAAAAATGATTTTAAAATTGAATTTAGAAATAAAAAATTAAGTTTTTTATATGTTTAGCTATATTTTATTTCTATACTTTTTATTCAACTTTGTTAGAAAGATTTTAACTCATTTAAACTTTTTAAATTTATTCCTCCATCGACTTTTTCGTTTTCTGCATGCACCTTAAAAAAGTGTCACTGATCAATACGACAAATAGAGAATATTCCTACCTACAAATAAAACAGGAATATTTCGTGGAAAGCATTTGAAATTTCGCCTCGCTGTGTTTTAGCGAATATTAAAAAAAAACACAGAAACAGAAATGCACTAAATGTATTTTTATTATTTTGTTTGTCATTTACAAATGCACTTTACCAACGCTTCACTTGGTTTTTTCTTTTTTTTTTAATTTTTAACTTGTCCGTCGGTTTAGCGTGGCGCTACGTTATCAAAATTACAATGGTAGACCAGCCCGTCAGATACATATGATATGACATAATTGAGTACCGTGGAATCGCAACCACCTGTATATTCTTGTTATTCGTGACTTTAAAAAAAGCAGGTAATCTTGCAACAGAACGCTTATCTGACGAAGCTATGCACGCTCGCACTGTAATAAATTCACTATTTTACTTCAGTGAACCCCTAGGACTTTGAACAGTCTCTCTAATCGTGATTTGTGGCTATTTAAAAGACGTTTGTAGCATACAAGTCCAACGTAAAAGAGGGATTCGATCAATTTTTTATGCTTATGTTGTAAATAATACTTTTTATTTAATAATGACAAATACCTTATAGCCCATATGATTCATTTTTAGAAAAGTTGATTAACATTTAAAAAATTTAAATTAGATTAAAATCAAAATTAATCCTATTGAAAATTCAATTATCAAGTTTATTTTCAAAATTCTTGAAACTAAAATCAAGAATCCAACGACCATATTTATACAACCACCATAAAATATTTCTATTGCAAGTTAAGAAAATATAAAAATTTTCGTAAAGAAGAAAAATAATTTTTTTTTTGTTAAAAATAAAAAAGAGGAAAGAAAAATGAGAAGGCAAACAAAAAATCCCCTTCCTTCTGTTTTATTTTTATTAAATTCCACCCTCTGAATAGTGCCGCAACTGGAATAGTGCACGAATTTCGGAACGACTTTCTTAAAAACAAAAAAAAAATTTCTTTTCTTTTTAAAAATTTAACTATTTTTCTGTAGGATATTATACTTTTTGTTAAGAAATTCATCCTTTATTGTGAAAAATTTAACTTATTTGCAAAGAATTCTCAAATTTAGTTAAAAATTAGTTTTTTCGGTTGAAAATCAAACAAGATTTTAAAGTTGAAATACTTTCTTAAAAACTAAAAAGAAATTTTTTCTTTTTGAAAATCTAACTTTTTGGTTAAGAGTTCTTTAGTTTTTTTCAAAATTTTTCTTTTTTCGTAGTAAATTAATCTTTTGGTTTCAAAAAATATATTTTAAAATTGAAACCTTAATTTTTTTCTACAGAATTCTTGAGTTTTGTTAAAAAATTCGTTTCTTCTCTGTAGAAAATTAAACTTTTTTTTTTAAATTCTACTGTTTGGTAACGAAATGTTCAAAACAAGTGTTTTCTTTCGGTTAATAATTAAAAACTACATTTTAAAGTTAAACATTTTAATTGAAAGCAAAAAAAAAATTCATTTCTTTTTTAAACATTTATCTTTTTGGTTGAAAATTTAACAACTAAGTTTTCAAGTTCAACTACTTCTAGAAAAATTCATTTTATGTTTGACGATTCTAAATTTGAGTAAAAAGATAATCTTTTCAGTTGGAAATTTATATATATTTTTTAATATCCTTTTTTTTTATTTAAAAATTGCTTTGGTAAATGAAAATATACCTATTTGGGTGTTGTTCGACAATGGTCATCTTTCAAGTAAAAATTAAATTCCTTGTTAAAATCGAACTATTTTGTTGAAAGTTCATTTGTTTGTTCGTTGAAAATGAATATAGTTTGTTTGAAAAATCAACTTTTGGTATCAGATTTCTTGTATTCTGTTAAATATTTACCTTTTTTGGTATAAAATTAAATTTTTAAATAAAAATTTAATATTTTTCATTTGATAATTCAACGGAATTGTGTAGAAAATTCTTCATTTTGTGTTGAAAGTTCAATAATTTCGTAACAGGAAGGGGGGGGGGGTCAAAAATTGCTAAAAATTGGTAACGTAGTTTATGGACAATCCGTAACCTTCACCTGCCATTATAGAGAAAGTTGGATCCCAACCTTGGGAAAGTAAGGGAAAGCACAGGAGTGGGGGTAGAGCCCGAGCTCAGAATACGATGAACAGCTCTATTAAGACCGGTATTATTTATAAGGTGGATTGTGTTATCAAATCAAAATCAAAAACTAAATAAATATTTGTAAAAAAATAATCACCAACGTTTCGACACCCATAAACCACTTTTATTAAGGCAAGACAAATTTGACTAAACAGGAACAGCAACGAAACGACGATGCTCTCCCCACCATACCTGAGAATCAAGAGAGCATCGTGGTTTCGTTGCTGTTCCTTCTTGAAAAAATTTTCTTGCTCTGATAAGGGTGCTGTTTGAGTGCCGATAGGTTGGGGGATCTCATTTTTATTGCATCTTTCTTAAGTGTCTGAAAAAAAATAAAAATTTTCTTTTTTTTAAAGATAATTTTGAACTTTTTTCAAAATTAAATAGAAAAATTTTATGTTTAATTTCATTAAACGTCATATCTTGAAAAAAATAAAGCTTAACAAAACAGTTGAATTTTTAACAAGAACGAATGCTTTTCTAATCAAATTATTAACCAATTTTTAACTCAAAATATAAAAGTAGACTTTTAAATCAATTAGAATTAACTTTCTACTGAAAATATTGAGATAATAAAAAAAAGATATGAATCGTGGAATAAAATTATGAATCTTTAAGCGATGCGTCAATACATATATATAAAATGGATAGAAAAGTTGTTGCAAAAAAGTAAACAAAATGTACTTTCCACTCTAATTCCTGATAAAAAACGGAGTGCCCTTACACGTATTTTCTATTACATTTGAAAACCAAAGTAAAAGACATATTTCTTCAATTTCTATACTTTTTTTGCAACTCTCTTAGTGAATTTTAAAGGGAGTTTATTATTACTTTTATTGAATAACAAAAACAAGACATTTTTTTATAGAAAAGTGATGCATTTCGAGAAGTGATTGGATTTAGTCCGAAATACCTAGAATCAATGAAGCAACCATCCAGAAAATTTTTCATATAGCTTAGCAATTGTTTAGAAATTAGTTGAATTGTTTATCGAAAATTAATACAGTGAAAATGTATTAATGCCAATTGACAGTGTTTCGTCAATTGATTCACAATAAACTAAAACAATTTAATGACAAAAAAGTTTTTAAACTAAAAAAAAACCGAACAAAATAAAAAGTAATTGCTCATTTTAGAAACAAATTCTTTGAACAATTATCTACATTTGTTATTATCTGCATGATAAGGTGATTTCTCAGAAAAAAATTCAAGAAAAAATTTTTTCATTCCTAGCTTCAACTAGTCTGTAAAGACATGAGGACATTTTGTTATTCGCTAATCATAATATAGATTTATTGACAAATTTGACTTGTAAAACCGGGAATTATAATGCGCATATTTCTAAAAAAGAAATATTCTGGCGATCTCTCTTGTAGCCTAATGGGAAAAGCGTCCAACCGGAGAACGGAATTTCTGTGCTACGATTCCCAGGTGCACGAAGGGAGAAGATCTTTACTTACAAAAAAATTTTATTACAAATTTTTTAACTTATAGCTCCATCTCTAGTTTGTAAAAACGTGCGAAAATTCTGTTATTCTCTGATGATAAAACAGTTTTATTGCAAAATTTGACTTGTAAATCCGGGAAACATAATACGTATGTTTCTAAAAAAGGAACATTCTTTGGATCTCTCAAGTAGCTTAATGGGAAAAGCGTCCGACCGGAAAGCGGAATTTTTTTTTGTTCTATTCCTTGCGGAGTGAAAAAAGATACTTTTTCCAGACAAATTTAATTAAAAATAATTTTACATTCATAGCTACATCCAGTCTGTAAAGACATTTAACAATTCTGTTTATCCCTGATGATAATACAGATTCCTTGAAAATTTAAGATGTAACATCTAGGATAGTAATGCGTGTATTTCTGAAAAAGGATTCTTCTCTTGATCCCTCTCGTAACTTACTGGTAAAAGCATCCTACCGGTAATAAGAAGTTCTGTGGTTCGATTTCCAGCAAATTAAAAGGAGATATTTCTTCCAGAAAAAAATGGATTAAAAAGAATGTTTAACTTATAGCTCCATCTAGTCTGTAGAAATTTAAAAAGATTATTTCATTCCCATATCATAATAAAGATTCCTTAAAACGAAATATTGATCAGACGTACCTGGATTGACGGCACAGCATAGATTGAGGAGCGGCAGCCAACAGAGTACAAAAACCGCCCTCTGCATCTGAAAAAACGAATAAAAGCAAATAATAATCAGAATTTAGAATTTTTTTAATCCGCCATAAAAGATTAAAGTGTAAAATAAAATGTATAACGAGGTCTATAAAAGCTCCTTTAAACTGCCCATTGAATCCTTATAACTCTCCATTTCAAGAACAGTAATAAACTTGCACAATGAAGTAACCTCGTAAAACTTATATCGCTAGTATCATTAATTTCAGCAATTCGTAGGCTAGCATATAACCAGAGAAAAAATACAATTCAACTGTAAGACAAAGTTATTTTTCCGCCAAGGATAATGAAAAGAAAAATAACTCCAGGTTTTATTTTTTTTTTATCTCTTGAGTTTCCTTATTCTTGTCTCTTTTATTTTCTGTTTTACTGGCAGGATATTACTACATGAATTTGATAAAAATGATATGCAACGCTTTATACAGATATGAGATTTTTTTATTTGATCAGAAATTTGCGCATCAGAATTATCTACATTTGCGCATAGATCTTTTGAAATTAAATGTCAAAACAACCACAAATTTAATTTGATAAATGTGAATTCTCTTCTGTTAAAGCTCCTTAGAATTTTCGATACTACTTTCAACTCTATTTCA
>NC_046660.1:55427666-55438025 GCF_010883055.1 Belonocnema kinseyi
TGATATTTGTTTTTTAATTAGTAACCATCTTTGATCGCAGCTATCCTAAAAAATGTATCACTTCGATAAATGTATGATTTTCATTACAATTCATATTGTGCATTGTTGTGAGAAGACATGTATTCACATTGCCTTGTTTTTGTAATTTAAAAACTGTGCGTCCCATGCAAAAAATGGTCAAAGCAAATTTGTTGATTTAATTTACGAAAAGAATGCTATTAATAAACATGAAACTAGTAACTTTTTATCAGGATGAGAATTAATAATTGCCACAGACATAGAGATCTATAACCCAACATAGGAAAATTGGAATATTTCTTTAGCCTGAAATTCAAAATTTTGTGAGACATTACTTTTTTATCGTGGGCTTCAGAATAAAAAATAAAATAATTTTTAGAGTTAAATAAATTTTTTTTTTACATTAATTTTTTTACTGAAAATTTAACTACTTCCTTTCAATATTCATCATATTAATTTAAATTTTGTCTTACAAATTTGGTTTCAAACTTTTGTTCTCATTTGACGGAAGAATCTTTCTTATTGAAAATTAATCTACTTCGGTAGTGTATTTGACTATTTTTGTTGATAATTGATATTTTTCGTTTGAATTTAATTGCTGTCCAAAATTTTTTTCGTTGAAATATAAAGTCTCATATTTTAAGTTGAAAACTAAACTATTTTGTAGAAAACTCGTATTTTTGGTTGATATTTAATCTGCTGTGATTGTAGATGCAACTATTTTGTAGATCATTTGTCTTTTTCATTAGATTCAACTTCCTTTGAATTAAAATGAAATTTTTTTGTTTGAAATATGAAGTATCTCATTTTTAGTGAACAATTAATTGTTTTTGGTTCGAGAATTCATTTCTCTGTTTTAAATGTTTCTTTTTTTGTTTGTTTTACTTTAATTTTTTAAATTATGAATAGCCTCCTTCACCTTTGGTTAAAAATGTGTCTTGGTTAAAAATTCATCTTTTTGGTCACATGCAATCATTTCATTGACGGAAAATTACTTTTAATAATTAAAATTTTTTTTATTTGAAATTCCAATATTCCATTTAAGGTTTACTTGAAAAATAAACTAATTTTTGGAAAAGTTGTTTTTTTATCGTTAATATATAAATATATTAACTGGAAAATGACCTGTATCGTTTAAGTGAAAAATTCGTCTTTTCAGTTAAAATTCCATTTCTGCGGTTAAAATCTGATTTAAAAATTTGTTAATGATCTTTTTCTACTGATAATTTAAATATTTGTTTTTCATTTAAATATTTGTAACTGTTCGAATTTTAACTTATTGTTTGAAAATTATTCTATTTACTTGAAAACTCGTATTTTTGTGGTAAAAAAAATTAACTGTGTTAAAAATTCAGATTTTGATGAAAAATTGAACTATTTAGTTACAAAATAAAATTGACTACTTATTAATTTGTCAACTTAATTGTATTAATAATTCGGTTTTTTATTTAACGGTAACTTTAACTTAAAATTTGGCTAATTCTTTTTTTGTTAAGAATTCATCTTTTATAGTGGAAAATTCAGCTCTTTGGTGGAACTCGTCTGTTTCAAATTCATTTTTTGTTAGAAATGGAACTAGTTGGTAGAAAATGTTGATTTTCAAATTGAGAGTTTAAATGATTAGTTAAAAATTCATGAATTTCGTTTAGAATTGGCTTTTTTGTAAAAAAATTTAATTTTCTTGAAAATTTGAAAAATTGATAAAACGTTAAACTGATTTCTTCAAAATCCATTGTTTTGGTTGATGCTTCATTATTTTAGTTCAAAGTTCATCGTTTCAAAAAAAAACGTAGCTATTCTATTGACAGGTTTTATTTGTAAAACGCTTATGTTTTTAACACAAAATTTACATAATCTATTTTTTGTTTAAAATTTATATTCTAAAATAGAAAAGAGAACCTTTTGGGTTAATTCTCTATTGAAACCCCATTTATGTTGTAAACTGAACAATTTGGTTGAAAATTTATATTTTTTATTTGAAAATTAATCTGTTTGGTTGAAAATGCATGTATTTTTTATGAAAATTGGCCCCATGTGATAGAAAATAGTTATATTTGGCCAAACATTCAACAAACAGATAAAGTTCTGAACTAATTGCTTAAAAATTAAATTTTTTTCTTAAAGATTTATTATTTCAGTTAAAAATGCATCTCTTTAATTAGAAACATAGCTATTTTGGTAATAGTTTGTTTCTTTGCTTTAACTTCAATATTTTTAACTTCAAATTAATGTTTCGGTTGATAATTCATTTCCTTCATTAAAAATTTACCCATATTGTTGATTTATTTTTTAAATTAATTTTTTAACCGAAAAATACATTTTCAATTTCAGCTTAAAAATGTTTATTTTTTAGTTGAAAATGGATACTTTTGATTATATTCCCGTTAACGGTACAAATATAAACTGCTTAGTTAAAAATTAAATATTTTAGTTGAAGATCCAATAGTTGAATAAAAAATTCATTTTTCCGAATTTTGCAAAACGCACACGCTTAAAGTTTTAAACAATTTATATTTAGCGATGTTGCATTTTCTAGTTGATAATTCATCATGATACTTATTTTCAAATTTATTTTTAGTTTAATTTAGTTTTTCTTTGTTCGAAGATTTTAAGTCTATTTATCTTACGATATTTGGTTGGAAATTAATATGTTTTGTTTGAAAATTCTACTATTTGAGTATACATGCCTGCATTTTCTTGTAAATTAGTCCTCTTTGGTAGAAAATGATTGGTTTAAAAATCAACAAATAGACGAAAAATGACACGAATTTGTTAAACATTTCATTATTTGGTTAAAAATTTATAATTTTAGATGGAAATTAATCTCTTGATTTGAAAATTTAGTTACTTTGTTATTAGCTTTGTTGTCTGCTTTAACTTCATTATTTTTATCTAAAAATTTATATTCCACTTAATACTTTATTTTCTTCATTAACGTTGTAAGCGAGAAATTTTTTATTTTGCAACAAGGACAGGTTTAGTGGTTTAAGAATTGTTTATTTTCTAGTTGAAAATTCGTCGTTTTGATTGAGAGTTTAGTTCTTTAATTGAAAATTTAATAATTAGGTCAAGCATTCTTTTTTCTTAAATGGGGAACAAACATTTGTTTAAAACAATGATTTCCATTTTTTGCCAAGAAACAAATGCTGAAAGGTTAAACCCCTGTTTATTTCGCGATATTGCCTTTTCTGGTCGAAAATTCGTCTTTTCAATTTAGAGATACACGGTGTTTTTCGAGTGCAATCGGTTTTTGGCTAATGAGAAGCGAAAAGTTGAGTAAGTAGTAGGAGTTCGAAGCGTAAGAAGGAAGAAGGAGTTAAATAGATACAAATTGTCAAAAGAAATCAGTGTAGGAGGGCTAGTTTTTGGCAAAAGTTTTTAAAATTCTGTGTAGTATAGAAAGTGACAGGGGAGGAGGAGGATTGGCTAAAGTTCAGTTAACAGGGTAGAGCAGCGATACCCAAACTGCTACCCTGGCTAGGGTGGCTCCCCGGAGGTGGCCACCCTGAGTCGGGTAACTCGCTAGGCTTTAAGGCAGGGTCCCCGCTGTGAGCATGGGACTATTTTTGTTGACCTAGAATGAATGCCTATCATTGTTCTGAAATTGAAACCTGCTACAATAACTGACGTTATAAAGGTATAACCCGCATCACAGGGAGGCAAGCGTCTCCCCTTGGATTTAAGTATTATGAAAAAATTTGAGGGTAGCGGCCCCACAGCTCCCCAGAAAGAGCGAAACAAATTTGGAAATCGCTGGACCCTCATGTCGGTTATGCGCAGTCCACAACGTGATTTCGGTAGAAGTCAGAGCGAGTTGAGTGAGAATTGTGAAACAAATAGAGATAGCAATAGCAAAAAGAGAGAAGGTAGCGGCGTAGAAGAGGCAAGCAGTGAGTGAAGTGCAGATGAGAACATTACTACGCCTTTGCATCCCGTAGTGACAGTAGAATAACGACAAAGAAGGGGGCATAGGCTTTGGAGGCCCACTAACCTGGAAAGGCTTGGATAGAAATCGGGAAGCTCGGGGTCGCGAGATTTGTTGCACAGGTGGCAACAGTCGTCGAGCGCGATTATCAGCTAGAGCGTCAATAGCGAAGGGGAAAAACGTGGGATGGTAAAAGGAAAAGAGAGCGGGTGGGAAAAGAAGCAGAGAGTGTCAATGACTTGAAAAGGGTAAAGAAAAAAAAAGAACGCCGGAGAGAAATAGAGATGAAGGGGATATATTTATAAAGTTAGAAGCCCCTTACAAAAAGATTTAAAGAGGAAACTTGCGGATGATTAGATGAGACATGCGGAAGACTGACTGATATGAAGAGACAAGGCGAAGAGGTCAAAGAAAAGGTCATAAAAGTGAGACAAAAGTGGGAAGAATGGGATCAATTATGAAGAGGAGAGAAAGAAAAGGTGTGGAATAAATTGTAAAGCATAGGAAATAGGCACAGAGAGAATAAGGAGTTTAGGAAAAGGGACATTTAACTGTTAGAAGAGAGAGTGAGCAAACTAGAACTAAGGAATGAGTCGAAGATAAAACAGAAAGGTAGTATGGAAAAAGTGAGAGACTGTAAGGTGGTCAAGCATGAGCAGAATGAAAGGTGGCGCTTGAGACTGATTCAGGTTAAAAGAAGAATGGAAGGGGAAGAGAGGGCGAAAAAGAAAAAGAACATAATAGTCAAGGGTTTGACAGTCGACAGTGAAAATGCAGAGGAAAAAATAACGAAGATGATGGGAGACATCGGAGCGCGAAGTCAGAGTGGAAGGGATAAGAACACTAGGAGGGAATAAAAAGGGCAGAGAATGTATGTTTCTAGTGGACTTGGGGAGTAAGCAGGATAAATATGAAGTTACGGGGAAAAAGAAGTTGTTGAATGGTAGAAAAATAGGAAAGAAAGAAGATTTGACGTGGCGGGACATAGAATATAGGTCAACGGAGAGATATGGATTTGGGACGATGAAGTAGAAGAACTGAGGGAGGGTAAGAAACGGATAGTTGATGAAGGCGACAAGGAGCATGCAAGGGGGAATTCTAAAGTCGCAAGGGGGGGAGGGGGTAAAAAGGCAGGAGTATGTGAATGAAAGAAATAAAGGAAATAAGTACAAAAAGAGCGACGTGCAAGTAGCATTCTGGAACGTGCCAGGACTAAAAAACAAGGACAAAGGATTTTTCAGAGAAATGCAGAAATGGGATGTGATAATGATGAGTGAGACGTAGGTGGATGAGAAAGAGTGGAAATGCTTGAAAACAATAGGTTATATGCTGAGGAAAGAAATATTGCGAGAAAAAATGATGGTGAGGTAAGGGAAAAGAGCCTGGAACTTTGAAGAGAAACTAAGAAGTGAAGAGGGAAGCAAAATTACACAAGCGTGTGTTTGCGAGGACATGGATAAAGAGAGGAGCGGTAACGTGGGGTGTTCATAATAGGAGAAGGAGAGATACGAAATGAAGCGTGAATGTGTTTTAATAAGGGGGTCACAGAGTGGGAGGAAGTAGAAGAAGATATAAAGGCAAGTCAAGGTGAGGAAAGATGAAAAAAGGTTCAGATTCAAGGTACGACAGCTGGTATAGAATGGTTCAGGGGCAGAGGAAAACAGAGTAACTGAAAAAAGTTAAAAAGGAGAGCGAATGGAATACAGTAGTGAGATTCATGTGTTAGAAAGATGTACAGGGGACGAAGGGGAAGGGGAGAGTACAGAAGAAAAAATTAAATGGATTCTGAATAAAAATGGTCATGGGGAGGAATGGATGAAGAAGCTATTTTATATGAGAAAGAGAGAGAGAGATGGTCGCGAAGGACAGTAGAAAAAAAAAGCCAAAAAATGACTCCGAAAGAAGGAGAGTTAAGAAGTAGTCTTGGGAACTAGGGTTAAAACTTGTGTATAAGAATACTTGTAATAGTTATGTAAAGACTCTCAAACCCGTAAAAGGAAGAGAGTATAAACGAATGAAGAACAATATGATCAACGTTTATTAAAAAATTTAAAACAAGGTTTTTTTTAAAGCGATCACTTTCGGATTTTGCAACACGAACACGCGTTAAGGTTTAAAACTTGCTTATTTCGGGGAATTGCTTTCTCTCTTTTGAATTTTGCAATTTTTAATTGAAAGTTCATTTGTTCGATTGAAAAGTAACACTTAGGTAAGAATTTACTTTTTTTGAGGGCGGGGGGATTAATCTTTTGTGTTGGCAATTCTTTTTTTTTAATTGAAAGTTTATTTCTTCGATTTATAATCTAACAATTTAGCAAACAAATTATTTGCCAATTTAAAAGAACCTTTGTCTGAAGCAAATAATTTTCGGATTTGGTAACGCACACACGATTGAAGGTTTAAACACTGTTTATTTTACGAAATTGCATTTTCGAGTTGAAAATTCGTCGTTTTCATTGAGAGTTTAGTTGCTTGATTGAAAATTTAGCAATTAGGTCAAGCATTCTTTCTTTTCAAAATTTAAAACATTTATTTTATTAAAAATATAATTTGCGACTTCTACAACATGCACACGATTAAAAGGTTTAAACCCGGTTTATTTATCGATATTGCATTTTCTTGTTGAAAGTTCGTCTTTTTATTTAAAAGTCCATTTCTTTGATAAAAAATTTAACAATACGATTAAAATTTTTTTGTCGAAATTCAAAACAAGCGTTTCTTTAAGACAATCAGTCTCGGATTTTGTAGCACGCACACTTTTTAAGGTTTAAAGCCTGCTTATTTTGATGTATTGCCTTTGCTGGTTTAAAATTCTTATTTTTAATTGAAGGTTTATTCGTTCGATTAAGAAGTTTACAGTTCGGTAAAAAATTCCATTCTTTCGGAAATTAATCTTCTTGGTTCAGAAGTCGTCCTATTATTCGAAAGTTCATATCTTCGAATAAAAATTTAACAATTCGGCAAAAAGTTCTCTTTTTTCAAATTAAGGAAAGAAACATTTGGCTGGAGCGAACAAGTTTCGGATATGGCAGCACGCACGCTATCTAACGTTCGAAACTTGTTTATTTCGCGGTATTTATGTTTCTAGTTTGAAAGGCATATTTTAAAATTAGTTTTGAATTAAATCACAGTTCTATTTTCTTCCTAATTTAGTTTTCAGCTTTCAAGACAATTTGTTTTAAGGTATTTGGATAAAAGTGTATCTTTTTTAGTTGAAAATTCAACTGTTTTGTTAAAAGTGCATTTATTTTGTTGCCAATCTGTCCTCTTTAATAGAAAATCATTCTTCTTCATTGAAAACTCAACAAACGGAATAAAAGATAAACTCATTTGTTAAGAAAGCCTATCTTTGGTAAAAGATTTATAATTTTAGTTGAAGTTTCATTCCTTTGTTGAAAAATTTAATTATTACTGTAATGGCCTGTTTGACATCACAGGGTTTATTTTGCAGTTATTTGATCACGGATACGAGGTCTTGTGAAAGAATAAGAGACATATGTGAGTTCATTGCTGTGTTATGACTGGGTAGAAAATTCTAGAGAAAAGTAGACATTGCGGCAGGTATAATCTTGAAATGTCCCGAAGCACTCTTATATAGAATGTTAAGCTTTTATGGCCCACCTCAAAGGAGGAAGCTTAAGAACTGAGCTTTTCAATAGTTAGAATTACCTCCTATCAAACTATCGGTAACGACACGTTCGTATTGACGATTGAAAGGAAATATGATATATTTCGTGACGATCAATATCGTTCTCCTGAAACTGAAAATTGAACTCTACTGCCTTCAGGCTAAAGTTGAGATTGGCCGAACTTCTATAACATCCAGTATTTCTTTGCTCTCTGAGAAAACGCAATATCGCGACATAAACAGGATTTAAACCTTCAAGCGCGTGCTTCTTTTAAAATCCGGAAGTGGTCGCTTCAAACAATTTTTTTTTATTTAAAAAAAATCACCGAATTGATACATTTTAAATGAAAGAAAGGAACTTTCAATTTCTAAAAATTTTAAACAGATAATGCAATTATGCAAAATACACAGACTTTAAACTAAAAAGCATGTGCTTGTTACAAAATCCGGAAATGATCGTTTCAAACAAATGTTTATTTGAATTTCGAAAAAAAAAATTTGCTGAATTTTTAAATGCCTAAACTAAGAAATGGACATTCAAATTATAAGACAAATTATTATCCAAAAAATTCAATACGTTTAAATTAACAGGGTACCAACCTTCAAGCGTGTGCGTGTTGCAAATCGGAAAATGATCACTTTACATAAATTTTCTTTCAAGTTTCGCAAAAATAAGTTCTTGAGCGAATTGTTAAATGTTAAATAGAAGAAATTGATTCTTAATTAAAACAAAGAATTTTACGTAAGAAAACGAAAAATGACGAAACAAAAATGGTATCAATTTAATCGTGTGCATGTTGCAAAATCCGAAATGATCGCTTCACATAAAATTTCTATTAAGTTTAGAAACAAAATTTATAACAAAGAAATGAAATTTCAATGTTGGAGACTAATTTTTAACCGGAAGATGCAATATTGCAAAATACACAGGGATTAAATATGCAAGCGTGGACTTGTTTCAAAATCTGAAATGTTCGGTTCAAACAGAAGTTTGTTTTCAATTTCAAAAAAAAAAAAAAGAATTTTATATTGAATTTTAAAATTTTCAATTAAAGAAATTAAATTTAAATTAAGAAAAATAATTTTGAACCAGGAAACGTAATATCGTTTAATAAACAAGGGTTAATCTTTCAAGCGTGTGCGTGCTACAAAATCCGAAAATTGTGGCTTCAATCAAATGTTTTTTTTTCAATCTCAAAAAAAAAAAAAATTTTTACAAAATAGTTAAGTTTTCAATCAAAGAGCTGAACTTTTGATTTAAAAGAAAAATTTACAATTAGAAAATACAATTTTGAAAACAAACTTAGTGTCAAATTACAAACGTGTGCTGCAAATTCGGAAATGATGGATTCAAATAAATATTTGTTTTGAAATTCTGAATGTTTTTTGCCCACTCCTTGAATTTCCCATAAAGGAAATCAACTTCTAATTGAATAGACGAATTTTCAATACGATAATGCAATGTTGCAAACAAACTAGATCCAAACTTTCAAGCGTGTGCATTTTTTAAAAACCAGAATAATCTATTTAAATAAATGCTTTTTGAATTTCGATAAAAAATTATCGAAATGTCAAATTTTCAATCGAAGAAAATAACTTTCAAAAGCAATAACGTTAAATAAGAAGGGTTTAAATGTTTAAAAGTGCGCTACTTGAAAACCTGGAAATAATCGCCATTAACAAATGTTTGTTTTAAATTAAAAAAGAAATTATGTTAATTTTAAATTTGCAATTAGAGATTAAAACATTTAATTGAAGAGATGAATTTTCAGTCACGAAATGCAATATCTTGAAATAAACGGGGCGTAATCCATAAAGCATTTGCTAGTGGCAAAATCCGAAAACGATCGCTTTAAATATATGTTTATATAAAGTTTTGAAAGAAAGATATTCTGCCGAATTGTTAAACGTTTCATCTAACGAATAAACATTAAATTAAAAATACAAATTTTAAACTAAAAAACGCAATATGGCGAAACAAACATGGTTAAAGTTTCAAGCGTGTGCTTCTTTCAAAATCCGGACATGATTTCTTCAAACAAATGTTTTTTTTGAACTACAAAAAAAATCCACCGAATTGTTCCATATTGAATAACGAAGTAAACTTTAAATCTGAGAGACGAATTTTCAAGCAAAACGATAAAGTTCCTACAAAAAAATTAGTTTTTAATCAAAAACATGAATTTTTCACTAAACTGTTGATTTTTCAACCTAAATACTTAATTTTGATCAAATTATTGAATTTTTAAGCTGAAAGATAACTTTATAACCAAGAAGTGCAACTTTTTACCGAAAAATAAAAGTTTTTTGTCCAATACTGGATAGTTATATTTTCAGCAAATATTTTAATACCCTCCTTTTCCGATAGAAAAAATTGAAACAATATAATAACATTTTTAACCCAAGTGGTAAGTTTTCAATTAAAATTATGAATTTTCACACAAACAATTGAATTTTCAACAAAGTAGATTAACTTTCAACCAATTAGTTGAATCTTCATAAAATCACGTACATTCATAAAAGAATAGCTCAACCCTATTCAGATTTTTGTTTACCAAACGAGAGGAATTTCTCAAAATAAATCGACTCTTTTTGAATAAAAGATTGAATTTTCTGCAAAACAGTTTGTATCTTCAACCCATAAATATAAATTGTTAATAAAAAGTTTGACTTTCAGTCAAATAAAATACTTCAGTGGAAGCTTCTAATGTGTCCCCTAAGGGTTTACATTTTTCTTACACCTTCTTTATTCCTTTACACACCCTCCACACACTTACTTGGTGGTGGA
>NC_046660.1:55438125-55448998 GCF_010883055.1 Belonocnema kinseyi
CTTTTTCTCTAGAGGTACCGGTCCCACGACTCTCCGGAGATGAACAACTCCCTTGCTAGGCTAGTGTTCACCGCATGGGCCACCGAGACTCTTCCAGAGTGGTATTGGTTTTATGTGAAAAATGACTCGCGGATTCCATCAAATGTCGACGTTTTGAGACCCCCTGAGGTAGAAAAAATAAATAAAATACTTATATTTTCAATAAAATTCATAAACAAAATTTTGAACATAAAACAAAAAATTTTTTATTTTGAATCAAACTTAGTTCAATTCCGTCAAAACACATGAATTTTTAATAAAATTGTTAAATCATTAAGCAAATAAAAATAGTATTTTATCAAATTAGTTGCATTTCCAATCAAAACAAGTAAGATTTTTTACCAAAAGAGATCAATGTTCAAAACGAAAAACTTGAATTTTTTAACCAGAATTTCAAAAAATGTCCAATGAATTGTTGCATTTTTTAGCCAGGAAGACGAATTCTGACAACATAGTTGTATTTTCAAGTCAAAAATATTAATTTTTGAAAAAAGATAATTTTTTAACCAAATAAAATCACGAACAGATAAATTCAAACAAAAAAGAAGACATTTTCAAGAAAATATTTGAATATTTTTCTAAAATAAATCATAATTTTAACTAAAATAGGTAAACCCGGAAACAAAAAAAAACCGAAATTTGAACCAAGAACAAACAAAATTTTTACAAGATTGTTGAAATTGCAAACAAAAAAATCAAACATTGCACAAAGTAGTTGCATTTTCAAACTGAAAACATAATCTTTAAAAAAAGATTTACTATTAAACTAATGAAAATGGTTGAATTTTTAACAAACTGAAAGAATTTTCAACTGAATAGTTGCACTTTCTACCAAAATGATTGAGTCTTCAAAAAAATATATGAATTTTCAACCAAGTGGTTAAACCTTTAAGGAAAAAATATAAATTTGCGATTAAAAATATTACCTTAATCAAAAAAGAATTTAATTTGAAATCCGATTCATAAACTTCACTTAATAGGAGATAATATAAAAAAATAAAAATTAACTTAAAAGTAACTAAAATTAAAGTTAAACAAATAAATGACAAATTTTTCAGAATCTTAGAAGAACTATTATAATTTTCAGTATTGTTGGAAACGCAAACTGGATCGCAAAGTCACTTTAATTAAGTCAAGCTTAAAAGATACTGGCAAATACTCACGTCTATGGTGCTATTTCAGGTCAAGTTAAAAGTAGGCCGGCACCATTTTCCCAAAGGGTAGATGGATAGGTCAAACGAGTACGAGTTATTACAGGTGCACGTGCATACATTATGAACTTCATGTTCATTTCAAAATTTGCCGAACAATATTTTTAGTCTGGTTTAAAAACTAACATTTAAGACAAATCAATTCAGAATAAATCAAAATTTAAATTTCATTTATCGTTTTATATATGAAATTCCTGGTAATCTTTTTAGTACAGAAATTAATTCTGAATTTAAAAACGAATTTTGAAGAAATTGGTTAGATTTTCAAGAAAAGAAATGAATTTTTAATCAAAAAGATAAATTTTTAACCAAGAAGGTAAGGTTTACACCAAAAAATTTGAATTTTGATCAAAATAGATCAATTCTCATCTAAGTATTTGAATTCAAAGAGAAATCTATAAATATTCAACTGAAAATGGAATAGTTTCATTTTAAATTAAAAAATTATTTTAAATGAAAAAAAGATTTGTCAATAAAAAAGTTCGATACACATACAAACTAATTAATTTTTGCTTCTAAAAAAAATTGTTAACCTAGAAAATTAATTTTGAAAAGAAGGACGAATTTTAAAGAAAGTGTTTAAATTTTCAGCCAAAAACATGAATTTTCGAATGATTAACAAAATTTTTGTAGAACAAAGGAACAGTTAAATTCTTAGTAGAAAAAACCGCTAACTTTCAATTTGACGAAATGAATTTTAAGCCCAGTTTTCCAGTTTCCAACCAAAGATATTAATTTTTAACAAAAAACATAAATTTTCAAACATGTGGATTCATTTTTTATCAAAAAGATGAATTTTCAATAAGTGTATTTATTTTCAAGTAAAAAAGGTAAAATTTTACCCATAATAGGGTAGTTAAATTTTTAACAAAATAAATTGATTGTTAATTCAACTGATGAACCATTAACCGAAACAATAAAGTTTTTAACAGAAGGGATCAATTTTCAATTTAAAAAAATTAATAAGTTTTTTTTCAAACGAATGAATTTTCAATAAAAAATTGAATTTTCACGAAAGAATTTTTAAGCTCCTACTAAAAAGATTCATTCCAAACAGAATTCATTAATTTTCAACAAAGTAAATAGCTAAGTTCTCAACTAGATAAGATACATTTGCAACTAAAAAAGTGATACTGAATTTACAGTTAATTTAATAATTAATCATTATTTTGATTCTGCATTAACTTCCCAGCTAGGAATGTAATTATAAAATTTTCAGAAATTCTTTTTTCATGAAAGTAAAAATGAATAAAGAGGTCAGAAAAAGAAAATTAACTTGAGATCCATTTCCTTCTTTTTTTTCTGTGCTCTTTCTGATTTTTTCAATCTGTATCAAAAAACATTCTTTTTAATTAATTGACAATTTGGTGTTCTTGTAATGTCATTCTCAGGAAAATAGAAATAAATTTGACAACATTTCAAAACCCAGGAGTTATATAAATGTAAATTTAAATATACATATGAATGTGAATGTTTTTTACTGGTATTTAAATAAATATGCAAAATTTATACGGGAGGATAAAAAAAAGATGGGAATTCAGAATACTGTGATATTTTTAACTGGAAAATCTTTTTTACTTCAAAACTCAGTTATTTTCTCTGTTAAAATGAATACATTTTGTTTACAATTAATATTTTTTGGTGAAAAATTAATATTCTTTATCAAAAATTTATTATTTGAATTGAAAATATTATTGTGGTTGATAATTTCACTATTTGAAAAATTAATTTATTTGTTGTTCTTAATTAAAAATTGAAATTTTTTAGTTTAAAATTTTTCATTTCGGCTAGAAGTTCATTATTTTGTATGAGAAATAATTTCTTTGATTAAAAATGGAATTATCCTATGGCGGGTGAAATTTTTGTTTATTTGAGAATTAATATATTTGTGAAAAATTCATCTCTTTGGTGGAAGATAAATCTTCTTCTTAAACAATGTATGATGTTGCTTCAAAATTTATTTCCTTGAATGAAAATTGAAACACTATGTTGAAATTGTTTTTTTTTTCGTTGAAAATTCATGTACATTATTCAAAAATCGTTTTTATTGTTAAAAATTAATTTTTAACGTTTGTCCGTTAAAAATAAATTACAAATTTAAATTGGAGCTGGTCCATGTTTAATTAAATATTTCTAGTTTTTTTTTTCAAACACTTAGTTGAAAATTGATACATTTAAAAACAAATTATAATTTGTTGGTAGAAAGTTCATCTTCTTGGTTAACATTAATTGAACGGCTGAAAGTAAAAACGGGACATATAAAGTTTGAGAGTAAAAATGGCACAAAAATTTTTCGCAGTAAAATGGAAACAAACAAATCTTCCGAGTAAAATCGGAACAAAATTTCTTCCGGGTAAAAATGACAGTAGTTTTTTAAATGATTCCCAAATCCCAATTTTCTCAAATAAAAATATTCAGTAAAAAAAGTATTAACTTTTCAACAACAAAAAAAGTTACTTTTAGCGTTTGTTAATTGGGTCATCAATTCCAGGGAAATGTCAATTTTAATTATTTATCAGAGAAAAAATGAAACATGTAAGATTTGTTTTAACAGTTTCAAAACATGTTCAATAAAAATATTACTTATAACCTTCAAAAACGGTATCATTCGTTAGAAAAAGAATGCATTTTCAGGATTGACAGGGGAAAACATTCTCTAATACAATAATAATTGTTTAAAAAACTGAAAATGAGTTTTGAAATAATTCAAAGCTTTAATTTTACCTATAATAATCATTAATGCTTAAAAAGTTTTTTAAAAGTCGTCTTTGCCATCCTCAGAAATTACCCAGGGAGGGGCTAATTATTAATTTGCCCCCTCTGAAATCAAATGATTAAATTCATCACATAGTTTTAATTTTTCCAAAAATCTACCTAGAATCTTTGTGAAATAATTGACGTATTTGTGAAATCTTTTTAATCCATATCTTTAGGAAATCATTTGAATCTTTTTTGAATATTTAAAATATTTGGATATATTAGTGAAATATTTGGAAATATTTGTGAAACTGTTGAAATATTTGAGAAATCATTGAAACCTGTAAAATCGCTTAAATCCATCCGAAATCTTTAAAATCTTTGTTATTTATTTGGGAAATCATTGAAATCTTTGTAAAATCATTGAAATCTTTGTGAAATCATTAAGATTCTTTGCGAAATCATTCTTTTTTTTGAAAAGTCATTGAAGTTTTTGTTAAATCTTTTAAATCCATCCGAAATCTTCCGGAAATATTTGAGACCTTTGTGAAATCTTCGAAATCTTTACAATTTTATTGCAATATGTATAAAATATTTAGAATATTTATATATATTTATATTATATATTTATATATTTAAGAAGTCTTTCCGGAATATTTGTAAATATTTTAAATATATTTTTTAATCATTTGTATACTCTTGAAATTTTTGTGGAATCATTGGGAAATCATGTATGCCTTCCCAAAATCTTTTAAAGCTATCCGAAATCTTTCTTTTTTTTGCAGTATTTGGTGATAATTGTAAAAATAACTGAAATCTTGATGAAATCTTTACGAAATATTTAAAATATCTGGAAAATCATTGAAATCCTTTGACAATTTTTCGAAGTACTCGGTAAATTTTTTAAATTGTTGAAGTCTTTGCGAAATTATTGAACTCTGCAAAATCCTTTAAATCTATCCGAAATCTTTGCGAAATTTTTGTAAAATCTTTAGAAAATCATTTTTTGTAAAATCATTGGGAAATCATTCATGCCTTTATAAAATCTTTTAAATCTATCCAAAATCTTTGCGTAATCTTTGAAATATCTTTGAAATATTTGGTAATATTTGTAAAAAAGATTGAAATCTCTATGAAATATTTGCACAATGTTAAAAATCTTTGAAAAGTCATTCAAATCCTTTGAAAATATTTTTGAAGTACTTGATACATTTTTGAAATTGTTGAAATTTTGCAAAACCGTTGAAGTCTTGTTAATCTATCCGATATATTTTCGAGATATTAAAAATCTTCACGAAATCTTTGATATCTTTGGGAAATCATCAAAAGCCTTTGAAAATATTTTTGAATTATTTGTAAAATTTTTTTAATCCTTGTTAAGTTATTGGCAACTAATTAATGCATTAATGAAATGTTTTAAATGTATCGAAAATCTTTGTGCATTTTTTGCAAAATATTTGCCATATTTTCAAATATTTTGAAATATTTAAAATATTTTGAAAGATTTTGAAATATTTGAGAATATTTGTAAAAATGATTAAAATCTTTCTGTTATATTTGAATAATCATTCAAGTCTTTATGACAATTGGATATATCTGAAATCTTAGCGAGATTTTTTCAATCTTTGGAAAATCATTCTAATATTTGCGAAATCTTTCTGAAATATTTAAGAAATATTTGAAATGATTAAAAAAATGTTTTTGATATTATCGAATTCTTTGTAAAATATTTCAAATCTATGCAAAATCTTTGTAAATTATTTGGAAAGCTTGACATATATGGGAAATCATTTAGATATTTCTGTAATCTTTGAAAATCTTTGGAACTTTAGAAATACTTCTGAAATATTTGTTAATATTTTTTAAATTATTGTAATTTTTGTGAAATCACTGATTTATTTGTCAAATATTTCAAACCGATCAAAAAAGTTTGCATAATATCTATAATAGACATGTTTCCACATTATTTGTAATATTTTCAAAATATTTCTGCAATTATTAAAATCGTTGCGAGATTATTGAAATCTTTGTACAATATTTGAAATATATCGGAAATTTTTATGAAACAATTGAAGTTTTTGTGAAATTTTTTAGAAACCATTAAAGCCTTTGTAAAATCTTTTAAACCTATCCAAAATATATGCAAATTTTGTGAAATCTTTGAAATCTTTAAGAAATCATTGTAATCTTAGTCAAATCTTTTCGAAATCCTTATAAATCTTTGCGAAATATTTGGTAACATGTGCGAAATTAATAACATCATTGTGAAATCTTTGACAATATGAATTTTATACTTGTATTTATAATTATTTATTATTTGCTATTTATTGTTTATTTATTATTATTAATGTAAAATTTTTTAATAGAACCAGCCCCCTTGTATTATGCCCGGAAACTGATTGATGTAAGTGTCTCACCGATTCACAGTGAAATTCCACTAATTTAAATTACGAGACAAGGTTCTTGTCACATTCACCGCGAAGTATTTTAAAACTAATTTTCAGTTCACTTAAAAATTATTATTTGTTTTAAACACTTTTCCCCCTGCCAATCCTGAAGATGCTTTATTTTTTGAATAAGTGATACCGTTCATGAAGATGAACATTAAAATTTGTAATGTAACCTATTTTTTAATTGTTGAAACAAACTCGTTGTGTGCTTGTCGCCTACACGGACTAATTTTTTACGTGTATGTCCATTTGATATAAGTCCTTTTGACCGGTTTTAGATAAAGAAATATTCGAAGACAAAAATAACGAAATAATTTGAAAATCGGACATTATGAAATAAAAAATCTATGGTTCAGGGAGCTCGGATCTATATTTGCTTATACGAGTTGTTGTAAAATACACATTATTGTATTTTTGCATCTTTAGACAGCTACTTTTTATAATACTTTATTAACTTTACCGCTCAAGGTTTTTCTAAATTAAATAATGTTGTGCTACTTTTTCTAACGCAAGTTTAAAAAGACTGTCAGAAATCAAAATTGATTTATAAAACATTTCTTTACATTGCTCATCATTTTTATCCTTTGTATTTTGCTTTTTTGTTATTGTTTTTGATTTGGGTCTATTGAGCCTTGAACAAATGATAATCTGAAGCCGGGCACGGTTCGAGCCTCTATCCCCACCTAACAGTTGTGCGTACATCCTCTCCCTCCTGCCAAGGGTTCGTTTGTTCCGTTTTTACTCGGAGAATCAGTATGTCGCATTTTTACCTGGAAGAAATTTTGTTCCGTTTTTACTCTGAAGATTTTTTTGTTTCCTTTTACTCCGAAAAATTTATGTTTCCTTTTTACTCCGAAAAATTTATTTCCATTTTTACTCTCAAATTTTATATTTCCCGTTTTTACTATCAACCGCACAATTTTGTAATAAAAAATAATTTCTTTTATAGAAAATTAAACTATTTTCTTGAAAATTCGTTTTTCCATTAAAAATGAAGGGAAAATGAAAGGGCTAAAAAAATTCAAGGAAGGCAGGGAAAATGAGGGAAAGTAGGGGGGTGAAGGGGGTGTGCCTTTTAGATATATGGCAAATGAGGAAAATTAAGCGAAAGTATACAGAGGAAATGGAAGTGAGGAAAAGCAGTGGGTTAAGGACGTGGTTTAAGGAAGGGATAGTGAGTAAAAGTGAGGAGAGTTAGGAAAAGCAAGATAATTAGGAAAATGAAGGAAACGTAAAGGAATGTAAGGTGCAAAAATTTAAAATGAATGCAGGTAGAGAAGTGCATAAGAGGATGGTTAAAGTGGGAAAAGTGCGAGAATTTGGGAGATTATGAGGAGTGAGGAAGTGGAAGCGACCTTGAGTGAAAGTAGGGAGGGGAAGATGTTGGGATGATGGGAAAGAATAATAAATAAGGAGAAGTGATAGGAAGCGAAGATATGTACGGAAAGAAAGAGAGATAGTAAAGAGAATGAAAAATGGCATAAGGAAGTAGAGAAAGAGCTTTAGCGTGAAGGATAGGAAGAGGAAGTGTTGAGAAGCAGAGGAAGGTAGGGAAACTGATGAAAAGCAGGTGAAACGAGGAACAGTGAGGGAAATTAGAGTAAGAAAGGAAAAGTGAGGTATTGCGAGGGATACAGAGGAAAACTGTGTGCAAGAAGAGAAGTGAAGGGGAGCAAGTGAAAATGAGAATTTGCAGGAGGGTAGAAGATCGTGGGAAACTTGGAAGTGGAAGAAAATATTTGTGAAAACAGAGAGGGGTAGGTGTTGGAGGTAGAAAAAATAATAAATTAGGGAGGTGAAGTAAGTGCAGGAAGATAGGAAATTAGGAAGTAGGAGAAAACTTAAGTAAAAGTAGGAAGGGGCGAGTGTTAGGAAGGTAGAAAGGAATAAAAAATGAGGAAAAATGATGAAAGTGATGCAAGTAAAGGAAAGTACGAAAAGAGAGAAAAGTTGATGAAAAATAGTGTGGGCAAGTAGAAAAAGAGAATGAGCGGGGCGGAAGAAAGGGAAAGTAAGGAGAAGCAAAGAAAGGGGAATGTAATGGAAGTAGGCAGTCAGTGGATGTGATGAAAAGTAGCGGAAACTGGAAAAGTAAGGGCAATTATAGAAGCAAGAAAAAGTGGAGAATTGCGAGGTTTGCGGAAAAAAACAGTGTGCTGGTAGAGAAGTGAATAGGAGCGAGTGAAAGTTAGGAAAATGCAGAAAGGTAGAAAATTATGGGAAACTAGCTTGTGTGAGGAACGTGAATGAAAGGAGAAAGGTGTAGGTATTGTGGAGTTATAAATAATAACAAATCAGATAAACAATGGGAAATGCAACAAGTATGCGGGGGGGGGGGGGGAATTAAAAATATTCTGGAAAAAAAGTCTGGAAAAGAAAGCGTGAAAACACAGGAGAAATAAGCAAAAGCAGAAAAGTAGAAGGAAAGAGGAAAAGTAAAGCAAAGGAAGAAACAAAATTGCAGTGTTAGAAGGGAACGGGAGGTGGAGTGGCCGTACCGGCTTCAGAGGTAGGACCGGGAAGTAAGAAATTTTTTTATAAGCGCAAAGTGCATACTTTGAATTGGTTTCAATTAACACCTACTTTTCAAATATCCGAGAATTTCGTAATTACTGCTTTTAAAATTACAGAAACTGAAAACTGCTTTCAAACATGATTTAAAATGAAACTCTAGCTTCCTGTAAACATACTTAATGTCAAGAATTATTGAGGAACTTCCAAATATTTCAAAGCGATTTTTTAAACTCTCCTTTTGAGCTTAATAAAGAAACTTACGAGGACTTATACCTACTCTGGCATGATTTTCTAATTGCGTTTGATAATAACCCACCCAAAAGTGGGGGATTAAAATGTTTGAAATGTGCTTTCGAAAAAATGAGAATAGAGAACATAGAAAAAAGCATTAAGTTATGGAAGAAATTTTATGTGACGCGTCGTTAAGTTTGAAATAAGATAAAGTAGCCTGAGGGCTGTGATCGCGGTAGCATTAAAGCCTGTGCCTGCGAGCGGAATTAATGGATCCGTTTATCGGGGAAACGGCTCTAATTCAATAAAGTTCAGTGGCGCTTTGACTTGATGAACTGACCTGCCCGAGGTGAGCCTCGCATCGGCAGAACTTGAGATTGCACAAAAGGGCTTTAAAGCAAATAGCATCGAATTAACTTTGATCTACCAATAGAACAAGTGGCAGCAAAACACCCTGCTTGACATCCTTTTATCAGTTGAAGATTTTCGCTTCTGTCGAATTTTGGATTCTCATTTTATGGCTACCTCTTGCTCTTTATCAAATCTGATTTTAGAAAATAATGGACTATTATTTCTTCCTTAGGTACTGAATATTAAAATAAATAAAATATAGTTAAATATCAGCAGCGAGATATTCCAAATTGTAGCTGAGAATTCTATTTTGGAATTTCCAGTTTCTCTTACTTCCGCTCTTTTATCATCGCTTCGTAACTTCATACCCCCCCCCCCCCCCCCCCCCCCCCCCCCCCCCCTGAATTTCATCAAGTTCCCTCTTTTCCCCTCACTACCTTACGATTCTGACCCCCTCGCGTATTTACACCCTCTCTACAGCCTAATTTTCTATACGTTCCCTTCGTTCTCCTAGTTACCCTCCACTATTTTTCATTACTTCCTTAGTTTTCTCCACTTTTCTTATATACCAAATTAAAAACATGCTGTGAATGTAAAGAACAGAATCTTATTTGTGAGACAAAATGATTATCTGTGTCTTTGTCGCATTCAATTTTTTTAATGAATTAATTAACGTGGAATATTATTGATTGTTTTATTTTTTGTTTTCTTTTAAAAGTTATTTTTAAATAATTTTCTGCAACAAAACATTTATTTTTATGAATTGGATGCGAGAAAATTGTATAGAATCTTTTTCGCGACCAATTGGGCTTTTATTTATTAGTATATATACGAATAATAGAAATTAATATGTTGGGAAATTTAAAACTAGGCAGACAGCAACTTCTGCTTACTCGATCGTGGCCTATATGGTCTAAAATTTCCCAAAGTATAAGCGTTGAAATCGCCTTTCTTTAGAAAGTGACAACGAAAAAATATAAATAAAAACGTACATTTTTTTATGAAAGCACCTGATGGAGTTTGGTAAACAAAATATGTGCTCTTAATACCAATGGGGCGATTTTAGAGAGATATTAGAAAAAAAATCTGACCAAAAAGGAGGCGAAAATTGTATTTTTCATCTACATACTCAGGAACCAATTAATTAAAAAAATATATGGGGAACCGTAGAACTTAAAATATTTTTAGAAACATTACAATTTTCTTTGCCTCTTCTTATTTTGTTAAGAAATTTTGAAATTTGTATAAGTTTAAGTGACCTTTTTAATACCTTTTTTAGTAAAAAAGTTTATCTGCTAATTAGAAAAAAACCTTCAGAAAAGTATAATAACTACCAATGATAATAAGCCATCCCATCCCATCCCATCCCATCCCATCCCA
>NC_046660.1:55449098-55496702 GCF_010883055.1 Belonocnema kinseyi
ATCCCATCACATCCCATTCGAACCCATCCCATCCCATCCCATCCCATAACATCCCATCACATCCCATTCGAACCCATCCAATTACATGCCATCTCATCTATCGCATTTCACCTTATCCCATCTCATTCTATTATGTTCTATGTAGAATTCATATGTGAAATAAAATATTTTTTGTAGTTTTATTTTTAATATCTGTAGATGAAAAATACCAAAAATAAGCAAAATTGGAATACTTTGATTGGAATATGATGCTGGGAGTTTTTTTGTCCCTCCGTTTTTATTAGTGTTGGCATACAATTAAAGTGGAATAAAATTAAAGTCATCATTTATGATTAAGAAAGTAGAATTTAGTTATTCAAACTCAAAGCGCGAAATTCATCAGACGTACGCACTAGGGCTAAGACAAGTGGATTTAGGTCCTACTTGCACCGCTTTAATGTACTAAAGCTTGATAAAATTTAATTTTTTATCAGTATCTCTACATTGTGTGTAAGAGCTCAAGATATTTGATTGGCCTAGGGTTTATTTTTAAATTAATATTTATATAATTTTAGAGTCTCCTTTAATTTTAGACATTTAAAACTGGACACAAAGAACTAGGAACCAGAAACATTCTATCTAACGATTAAAGTCGTCTACGGTACGGGGTAAAGTCGACTAGGTTACTGGCAAATATCCGCCAAGGTTAGGGGATAAGATTGGCTTTGATATGTGGTAAAGTTGGCTAGGGTACAAGAGGGGGTCGGCTGGTGTAGTTGTTAAACTCTTCTTGAATACAGGGTAAAGATGACTTAAGTAAGAGATAAAATTGGCTAGGGCACGGGACAAGGTGATATAGAATACAAAGTAAAGCTGAATAAGTAGTTGGACGAGCTCAGCTAGGGTACGGAGTAAGGTCGGCTAAAGTATTAATTAAAGTTATCCAGGGTACGGAATAAGGTCAGCTAGCGTACCGGATAAAGTTGACTAGGTTTCGAGATGTGGTTAGCTAGGTTGTCGGATGAATTGACTATGATACGGGGTAAAGATGACTAGGTTAGGAGTAAGTCTTAGTTAGGTTGCGGGATCAGGACGGACAGCGTACCAATTAGAATCGGCTTGGGTATCGGGTGAAGTTGGCTAGGATTTTAGATTAAAATGACTAGGTTAGAGGTAAGTTTTAATTAGAGTACGGAAAACGGACGGATAGTGTGCCGATTACAATTGGTTAGGGTACGGAATTAGGTCAGCTTGCGTACTGGATAAAGTTGACTAGGTTACGGGATGTGGTTTGCTAGGTTGTCAGGTGAATTTACTAGGGTACGGGGTAAATATTTTTAGGTTAGGAGTAATTTTGTTACTAGGTTACGGGATAAGGACTGGTAGGGAACTTATTAAAGTGTGCTAGGTAATAAAATGACGTCGGCTAGCCTATCGGATAAAGTTGACTAGGGTATGCGGTGAAAATGTCTAAGGTATATTTAATATCCGCCAGGGATTTCGA
The DNA here is from genome assembly GCF_010883055.1 of Belonocnema kinseyi. NCBI lineage: Eukaryota > Metazoa > Arthropoda > Insecta > Hymenoptera > Cynipidae > Belonocnema > Belonocnema kinseyi. The sequence continues at coordinate 55,450,582 of NC_046660.1, forward strand.
CGAAACCCTAAATGAAGAGAAAAATATTTTCAATAAGAAACTTGAAATTCGGAAGAATATGCCTGAAGAGAATTTAAACCCAACTGAATGTAACAACTCTATCCAATTTGATCCCATAGACACCAAACAAACTATCTGCTTCGAGTCTTTTCTACAACATTAGGTGACACCGAACTCTTATCCATTACAATATTTTGATTTAATAGAAAATGTCATTTGAATTTTTGATAGAAAATGAATCATCTGTGACAAGCTGAAATTTCATTTGGGTCAAATAAATCTTGAAGTGGTGATGCTCGATTGTCCGTGGCAGTATTTCTTTCATTTTGTGTTAAACGACAAATAGCGCAAGCAATTTCAAGCGTGCAGTTGGTGAGAGTCAAAAGTGCACCGGTTGTTCTAGCAACACATTTAGGCTCTTCTCTCTTCCTCTCCTGCACTGTCCACAGCATTGCATACAATGAAATTGCCGATTGCATTCCACCGGTTCAGGGGTCGATTGCAGTTCCTTCGTGATTAACAGCTTCGTAAAATACATACGCACGTTTGAATTCTGTTCTCTGCTCTTTGCATATATATTTATACATACATATATACAGATACGTACATGATACCAACTACTCAATGTACTTTGCCAGAAGTATAGTGATTGACGCCCGATAACTGCAAGTCACGACCCTATACATTGCTAACCAATTGTTGCCAACTAAACGAAAATTTACGACCACTATTTGTTTCAATTAGTTCGAATGAGAGGCATCCCTGGTATGAATGTGCACTCGGTATGTTACGTTTATTCAGTTTCTTCCAAGCAATTTTTCAACCTCAAAAATAGAAAACATCACACAAGTTTAATTAATGAATTGAAAATGATGAATAAGTGAGTAGCTCAATTTAAACGACGATATTAACTGGATGCAGAAAGAGGTCGAGTTAAAGACAATGATTCGTAATAGAGAAGGAGAGGGGTTAGTAGTCACTGGAAGTAATGTTACAAAAATCAGATAACGTTTAGTCCGTTTCTTATAAAATTTCGGACTTTATACTGGTCAAAAACCCTTGTAGTTTCGGTGGAGTGTCCGTCTGTCCGCCATTCGGTTTTCCAAGGATCTTAAGTGCAGGGTGGGGAAGAAGAAGAGATTCGGAAGTAGAAAAATTCGAGAGAAAATAGGTGTGAGGAAGTATAGAAGGGAAGGAACTTAAAAGAAAGTGAGGGAAAGTAGGGAGTGTGAGGGAGTCATCAAGGATGGAAAATTAGTAGAAGCAAGGAAACATTAAGAAAAATTAAGATTTGTACTTAAACGTAGTTTTCTTTCGGCTCTTGCTTTCTTAAAAGTTGAAACCGATATTTTATGTATAAAAAAAGTTGGAACGTTAAAAAAATGTCGAGGTTCAGAAAAAAGATAAAATAATTTTCAGTGAAGTTCCTACCAAAATACAGTACATAAACGTACTTTATTGTACTCTAATACATTTTTCAAAGTTTCAGCTCGATGTTTTATTTATAAAAAAAGTTCTTAGGTTTAAAAAACCATTCAGTGAACTGAAAAAGTGAGGTCGGTAATATAGGTATTTAGCTGTGTCATATTTGTGAAGATGGAGTAGGATCTTTTTTTCAAGAAATAATTTTAATTTATGATTCTTTTGTTTTGTAAAAAATATATATTTTGTAGAAGGATTAAATTTTTGGTGGCAAATTTAACAATTTGGTTGAATAATTGAATATTTGGTAAAAAATTTCTTTTTTCCCTCAATGTTAATAGTTTTAGTTGAAAATTCATCACTTGATTGAAAAACGCGACTATTTAGTTAAAAATTCGTCTTTTTCGTAAAAACTTAATACTTTTGTTTAAAGAATCACATTTTGGGTTCAAAATGTAATTGTTTGGTTGATTACCGAAAACTTTTGCAGAAAAATAATTTCTTCTTAATGATTCAACATCTTAGATAAAAATTCACCTCTTCGATAGAAAATCCACTAACTTTTTTTCATTCATTTAATTTTTGTATAAAAATTAAAATATTAGGTTAAGGGCTTAAACTTTTTTTGAAAACCTATTTATTTTCTTAAAGATTAATTATTCCAGTTTCAAATATATCTTATTGGTTCAAAATTCGTTTTTCATTTATTTAAAATTATTTTTTTAAACTTGATATGTAACTAGTCCAGTTTTTATTTAAAATTAATATTTAGAAAAAAATTGATCTTTTATAGCTTAAAAATCTACTATTTCCTTGAAAACTCATGTATTTTGTACAAATGTTGTTAAGAATGATTTTCTTTGTCAAAAAATAAAGTACGTGCTGTACAGTTAAATTACTTTGTTATAAATTTATTATTTTGGTTAAAAATTCTATATCCTAGTTGAAAGTTTATACTTAGAAGTGCAAATTCAACAGTTTTGCGAAAAAATTCTTTTTTTATCTTAAAGCTCGAACTACTGTTTATGAAAATTATAATTCTTGTTCAAAATTACCAGTTTTGTTAAAAACTTATATTTCTGACCGAAAATTTTAGTATTTTTATAAAAAGCTCAACTATTCGGTCAAAAAATCCTCTAATATTTATTTAAAAATTTAACTACTTGGTGGAAAATTAACTGCTTTGTTAGAAAAACATATTTCTGCGTTGAAAATTGGTGTTTCTGGAATAAAATTATTCTTTTCTGTTAAAAATTCATCTTTTTGGTTAAGAATTAAACTAATTTGTTGAAAGTTCAATAAAGTAATTAAGTTTTTATTACAATATTTAATTTTTAGCAACAAAAAATAAATTCTGGGTCAAAAATAGAATAGCAGACTTTTCAACAAAAATAATTAACTTTCAACCAAAAAAAAAGCTAGATTTTCTTTTAAGTTTCAAGTTATTTAGTTCATATTAGAATCAAAAACAAGAAAAAAGTTTAAAAAAGTAAATTTTTTAAAAAATCAGGGCAAATAAAAGAGGAATTTTTAAAAACAGAGAAAAGAGGGAAATAGGGGATATTATATGAAGCCTGCGTTAAAATATTATTCTAGGATAAATCCATTTCATAATTTATGGATGACCACTAAAGCTCGAAAAAGTAATCTTACATAGCAAACTAAAAACGTTTTCTGTGATAGGATTCAAAGTAGAAAATATGAAAAAAATTATAAAAGCAACTAGAATCGAGGAAAATCAAAACAAGATAAAGCCAGTTGGAATTATAAATTATTTATAAGAGTTTTTTTATATTATGAATGTAAGAAAAACTTCAAAAGGGTGTGAATTTTTTTTATTATGAAAAGCAATATCATACTTAGCAAAAAAATAAGTTTAATCTTTCTCATTACTTTTGAGCATAGTTACAATTCAGAGTGCCTCAACTTAAACCATAAAAAAATAGAAGCTTCAAAATACCATGTAATTGAATTATCATCTAAAAATAATCAATTATCAAACAATTATTTGAATTTTTAACTTATAAAGTATATTTTTATTAAAAATACAATTTTAAGATTTATAATTTAAGGAACTACATTAATTCTTTGCAAAAGGAGAAAAAATTTGTAAAGAAATAATTTAATTTAACCACAGCGATACATTTTCAACTTAAATAGTAAATAATTAACTAGAATGATAATAAATAACGTTAAAAATTAAATTTCAATGAAAATGCAAGTGTTTAAAAACAAATTAAATTTTCAACGAAATAGATGGATTTTCAACTAAAATAATACATCTACTAAGTAATAATTTTTTTGAACAAAGTAGTTCAATTTTCAACAATTAACAATAGAATGGTTAATGTTTTAGTTAAAGAAATCAATTTTTTTGAATGAATTCCCAACCAAAAAGATGAGCTCTCAAGCAAAAATATTTTCTCCTTCCAATAAAGCTACATTTTTTGCACAATACTTGAATTTCGAACCAAGTTAGAAAAAACTATACAAATGTCAAATTTCAAATTAAAAAAAATTAATTTATAACTAAAAAACAAAATATCAACCAAAAATTTTTTTTTTAAGAAACCGAAAAATTTTTTACCCAATAAAAAGAATTTTTAGCAAAATAGTTCGATTTTCAAATTAAAAGATGATTTGTCAAACTAAAATTATGAATTTTCAACCAAAATAATTAATTTTCAATAAATCAGTTTTCATTTAACTAAATAGTAAAACTTTCCACTAAAAATCATTAATTCCCAATTAGTCGTATTTTTAACGAAAAACGATAAAGTCGTTCCAAAAAGAGACTAATTTTGTAGAAAAAATTAAAATTTTAAAACTGCAAATATGAATTCTAAAACAAAAACGCTTATTTTTAAACAAATAGAGGAGTTGATGTTTTTGCTCAATTTTCAATGAATATTTATTAGACTTAGTATATTAATTTATTTAGTTAATTTCTTTACTTATTTGTGTATTTATATAAATATAATTTCCGTAGACTCCTAAAAAAATCAGAAAGCGCCTAATAAATTTTTGCAAATCTTTCAAAGTTTTAAATAATTTTCTTGTTCTGTAAGACTTTTAAAATTCTGAAAGATCTTTAAAGAATAAAAAAAATGCCTTAATACCTTCCATTTAGTTTAAATTGAATAAGTTTATGAATTTTTCAAAACATTCTTAGCTGCTCTCTGAAAAATAATTTTCAGAAATAAAGAAAAAATTGTAATTTTTCTAACAACCTAAAAAAAAATGGATTATTATTTTGAGGCATTTTAAAATACTTAGAGAGCTTTAAACTCCCATTAAAAAAATTTTCGTAACTTTTAAATATTCTGTGAAATGATTCAAACTTTTTCTTACATATCTAGCAAATCTATTCAAATTTTAAAAAATTGCCTAATAATTTGCCAGATTTTTTGTCGAAACTTTAAGAAATGCTTTAAAAATTTTTTTATTTATTTTATAAATTATTTTTTTAAGCAAGAAAATCGTTCGAAATTTCCCCCGAAACATTAAGAACACTTTTGTGTTCTCTTCAAAGCTTTCCAAATTATTAAAAATTGTTGACCTTTTTGTTTGAAATCTACAAAATCTAAATTTAATTTTTTTAAATCCTCTTATATTTGAAATTATGTTTGTATCTTTTCGAATTTCTGAATATCTCGCAAGCTCAGTCTAATTTTTTTTCTTTCGATCTTGCAAAATTGACCATTTTTTCTGTAAAATCTCCTACATTCGTTGCTACAAATTTTTGCAGTAGTTTTCTACAACTTGTTGGAAATTCTGAAAAATTAAAATTTGTGCTAAAATCTTGCATGTGTTATTTAACTTATTTTGAAATCATCAAAGCTTCAAGTCATTTGTTTCAAACAAAAACTACATTATTTCAATTTTTTCTAAAGACAGTAATGTTATGGACGATAATTTTTATTATACAGGTACCTAAGAAAATATTTTTGAAAAAAGTTCAGAAAGTTTAAAAGAACAAACTAAAAACAGTTAGGCTTTTTCCATCAATGTATGTAAAATCTTGTGATTGAAACTTGCAAAAAGTATAGAAAGTATTTTTTAGTTGTAAAAAATATTTATAAAGAAAGTTTCCTGAAGTCGAAAACAATTTTCTTCCAAGCCAGACGCGTGGCATTTCACAATCCCTAAAAGTGCGTTATTTGTTCTCTTCCTTGTTAAAACTCAGAAAAGCTGCAAACTCCTGTTGCTTCAAGGATGGTGTAAAAATAGTAAGAGAAACTAAAGATGCTTACCGAAAGCGCGTTAGGTACTGTATTCCGGTTGGCTTAAACACCGACCTTATTTATCTAGCGAAGCAGAAATAATTTACGCCTTGAATAAAAGGTAGAACATAATAATGAGTATTTTATTGGAACAGAAATTCTCTTATCATTATTATTCAGGACATGCTTGATCCTAAATAGATCTATAGGTAAGGATTATATTTCCTTACTTATTCAAATTTTTCTTCTGCCTTTCGAACTTCCTTCACATAGTTTTTACTTAGATTATTAAAATTTATATTATTTCGAAAAGTACTTAACATTAGTTGGCGTTATTGGCTTCAAAAGGCTGACTTACGTAATGGTCGTACTTTCCAATCTTTCTGTACTCTTGAAAAATAAAAGAATAAATGAAGTCAAAAGTTTTTTAAATACTTGAAAATACGAGCAATTTAATTCGGATTTATTCAAAACTAAAATTCCTTACAAACGAGCGCATTTAATTTTATTTACAATCTTGTTAAAAGTTAAAGAAACTAAGAATTTATTATTTAAAAAAAAATTATTAGGATGGTATAACTAAGTACACTTAACAACCCCTGTCCATAAATATTCCTTTTCCTTAAAATAAGGTTTCCTTAAAAATAGTTTTGATCAGATGTTCATGCATCGTAAATTTTCTCGATAGGGAAAGTAGAAGAAGGAAGTGAATTCAAGGAGAATGGAGTAAAAGCATAAAGACGCAGGAAAATGGGAACTGAGGGGTGGGGAGTTAGTAATTATAATTGTGAGGTAGTAGGGGTTAGGAGAAGGGGTGATGTGAGAAGTTATAGAAAGAAACGGGAAAGTCAGGAAATGTAAATATAGGGGAGGTCGTATAAGTATCGAGAGTAGTAGAGACTTACGGAAAAGGCAGTAGAGAATGATGGAAAGGGATGTATGAGAAAACGGCAAGGAAAAAGTAGGGCAAGCATTTCTGAGGAATGGGGGGGAAGTAAGGGAAAGCAGGAACAGTGAGAAAAATTATAAGAGCGTACAAAAACTGAGCGAAAAAGAATAACGGGGATGGACTGGAAGAAGGGAAATGATACACTTATTGTCTAAAGGGTGATAAGGAAAGTGGGTGGCGATGGGAGGGAAGGTTAAAGAACGGGGGATTCAGAGAAGTATAGGCCACTTATCTGCGACTAGGTAGAAGAATTAAGGAAATATTAATCGTAGGTGGGAGTGGAAGTAAAGAAAAGTAGGTTGAATATAGAACTGGGATGGTAGAAATTATAATAAGTGATCAAAGGGTAGGGAGAGGAAATTGAACTGTGAATGAAAGAAAGGAACCAGAAGCATAGGGAGTGACCGAATTTCGTGACAGGAAAGAAAAGCCTAATTTGGGAATTCAGTGATGTAGAATAATAGAATGCATTAAAAAGTAGAGGAAGGTATGTAAATAGAAAAAAAGTGAAAGTAGGGCAGAAGTAAGAAAAATTTCAAGAGAGGGTAAGAACTAGAGTTATAAGTAGTAGGATCGGGAGAGGATGTAATAAGGAGTAGGGTACATCAGGAAAAAGGTATGGAATGCAACGTAAAATAAAGAAACAGGAATGAAGGGGTGGACAGTAAAGGCAAGTACTGGAGAATGAAGTGATAGGAAGTCGTGGAAGTGAGGAAATGGGAAGGAAGGGAGGGTAATTAGGAAAAGGTAAGATAATTTCGTGAAAAGGAAGTAGGGAAAGTAGTGGTAGGCATAGGAAGAGGGTTCTAAAGTAAATAAATGGTTAGGGGAAGGAAGGGAAAGTGATCGAATACAAATGTAGAGGAAGGGGATAAGTAGGAATGAGTGGATGGTAAATGCAGAAACTGATAAAAAGTAACGAAGGTGAGCGTGACGGAATTACAGAATGGGGTAAGATGTGAGAGAGAGTAGGGGGAGGCAAAGGCAGTAATGAAATGTAAATGCTTATAAGAGAGTGGACATCGGGGAATTGGGAAGGCTTGGAGAAATGAAATAAGAGAAATGATAGAAAAGCAGATGGAGTGGGGAAGAGTAAATGAATTACCATGAATTACTTGAATTCCATGAATTCCTTGAAATCGATGAATTCCCTGAATGAAATAGATATGCGCGTTACATAATATATATTAACAAAAGTTTTGGTTCCATTGAACTACCAATGCTAGAAATTGGAAACTAAAACATACTGTATTGTAGTGTGCACCTTATGTTTCGGAAATGAACTTCCAATACATGTAATGGAAGTTTGCATCATAAATTTTTAACAGTGTAATCATACGTTTTTTTAAAGAAATTCGAATGATCAAAAACTACTGCAAAGTCATTGCATCAACCCACTTATTACACACCATTTGATTTAAAAATTTTGCCACTGAATTTCGAAGAAACAGAATCTGGTACACTTGTTTCTAGCGCAAATTAAAAAAAATTGCAAACGATCAACTACGTTCTGATAAGGCGCCAGGAAAATGACGTGGAGTAATGTCTGACTTTCTCGTGCATAGAAATGCTTAGTAAATATGTATGTGGTATTTGTTTCACAGTAGTAATCTCGTTGACCGCACTTCTCTGTTTTCTGCACATAACAGTCAGATTCAGCAAAGCGTCGCCCGCGGGTGCTTTGGGACAGATTATATCGACTCATTCGTGTCTCCAAGCTCTGAAGTAGAGTTGCCTGCACATGATAGTCGTCATAGTATCGTTCTTATTTTATGACCCATGTGCTACATTTTCAGCTGGTTTTATGACTCTTTTGCTTCAGATATCGAAATTTTCATTTGGTGGGCTGCTAGGCACTGCTAAGGCCTCGTTGCATTTACTACTTAACTTCTTTAAAAAAATTTTTTGACATAAAAGTCACTTGAGAGACCTCTAAGTATTTTCTCGAAATTTACTCGAAGATTTTTCAGTCCATTTTTAGACGAAAGGAACTCTTCCATTATGGCGACCGCAAAAAAAAAGTTGAAGTAGGTGCCTTCCACAGCTACACTGTTAAAAATTTCCGTTGGGAACTTCCATTATATGTATTGCAAGTTTATTTCCGAAACGTAGGGTAACGCTACCATACGAAATATTTTAGTTTCCAAATGCTGGAATTGTTATGATACCTCACATCTATTGGGATTTTACAATACCAGTTGTTTGCAACTCCGAACCTGCACCCGGAATCCACGGATTTCATGAAATTCACAGAATTCAAGGAATTCGCGATATTCATAGAATTCATGGAATTTAAGTAATTTCTGGAGTTCATGGAATTTAAGGAATTTCAGGAGTTCATGGAATTTAAGGAATTTCAGAAATTCATTGAATTAACGGAATTTACAGAATTCAAGAAATTCACAGATTTCATGGAATTCGAGAAATTCGCGGAAATCACTGGACCCACGAATTTCAATGAATTGACGAAATTCACAAAAATCAAGCATTACACGATTTTAAAAAAATTCAAGGAATTCGTGGAATTCTATGAGTTCAGAAAATTCCACGAATTCCGAAAATTCTACGAATTCCGAAAATTCTACGAATTGAGTGAATTCTGCGAATTCCTCGAATTCCGGGTGTTAAGTTAAAATTTAATTTAAAAAATGTTTCAACTTATTTTGCACCTGGTCAAAAATGACGTAAGGTATTTTCTCTTACTTGAGGAGTTGACTTGATCGATAGTTTTAATTTCCATTTTCTCAGATTGTGGATTAACATTTTCTTCCAGCGGAGCGAAATGAAAAGATCTTCTTTAACAAATATAATTTAAAATTTTAAAAATTTATTTTCCGTATAGTCAGGAATAACCATAAGTATTTTTGTTAATGTGAAGAGCTAACTTGATTGACATTTTCTATTTCTATTTTCACAGATAGTGGAATGAAATCTACACAAATTGATAGTAACGAACTCTGATAAAACCACAGATTCCTTTAAATTACTCTTATCATAAATATAACACCTGGTTCGAGATAGCATATATTTCGAAAAAAGGATTTTTCTTTCGATTCCTTTAATGGTTTAATTGCAAAGCACCTGAGCGACAATCGGAATTTCTTTGGTTTTTTTTGCCAGCGGAGCGAAGTGATAAGATGTTTTTTCAGAAAAATTTATAAACAAATTTACAAAGTTTACTTTTCTCTTAGTTAGGCATGACGTTCAGTATTTTCTTTTAATTGAAGAGTTAATTTGATCTATAGTTTTGATTTCTATGTTCACAGATTGTAAAAGAACATCACCACTGATCGATAGTAACTACCTCTGATGATAATACAGATTCCTCTAAAGAATTTTTATTTATATATAAGTGTTTCGCATCTCAGGGAATGAGAGAATGAGGTGAAAAATAGAGAAGGAGAAGTAGAGGTAGGAAGAAAAAATTAATGGAGAGTACATAGGGGAAATGAGGATTAATAAGAAGAGGATAAGTAGAGGAAGTGAGAGGAAATTATAGAATGATAAGTATAGGAAGTAACATGAAATAACGGGAGGTAAAATGAGAACAGGGGAAAAAGGGGAAGTGTTAGGACGAAAATTATAGAAAATTCGGGAATATGCGATTTGGGAAATTAATAGATGTTGTAAGTAGAGGACCATGGAATGTGAGGTAAGAAGAGGGTGTGGTGGGAATAATTATAAGTAATAAATTTAGGGGAAATGAAGGGTGGGGAGCAAGGAAAGGGGTGTTTTAGCTGAGAAAATGAGAAGGGGGTAATTTATATGCGGATGCAAATGAGAAAGTAAAAGAGAAAAAAGTTGGGGAAGTGAGAGCAGCAAAGATTGAAGTTTGGGAAAATGAAGTAAAGAAATGCTGATGGTGTAGGGGAGACATATAAGAAGCTGTATAAGGGGATACATTCCAGCACCAAGAGATATTTCTGTTTATGAATATTTTAAAAAATTATTCTTGTAAATAGTACAAACTATTTGCTCGTAGTCCCGAAATTCCGGATCACTAGCCTATACCCTTTTCCAAATTCTCCTATTTTTCAGGATAACTACGCCAAATCAAAAATTTAGCTATTAAATTTTTTGTTGCAAACTGCCTTTTAGATCAAAATTCACATGTTTGGTTTAAAATTCACGGCCCTGAATTTAGTTCTACATATAAATTTAAATATCGGGAAATTCATTAAAACAAAAGTAATTGTTCTTGACTGAAAACAAAAGCGTATCTAGATTCGTCTCAGCTATATCTCTAGGAGATTTTTGAGATAAGGAAAAAATTATTTTTAAACAATTAAATTATTATAAATGATTCAAAACACAATTCCATTAATTGTACGAGTCCAAAAATGTTTTCAAGCGCATTACTAGACACTCCAATGAAATTCCTACAATTTTTCATAAAAATGCTTGCATTTGTAACAAAATAGTTTAATTTGAAACTAAAAATATGCATATTTTTTTTTTACATTTTTGATTGAAAATCCAACCACTGTGTTGAAAACTCATGCATTTTGGTGAAAAATCGTCTTCTTTCGTAGAAAAATACACTTTTTGTATGCAAATTCACCTCACTTTGTTCGAAATTCAACTATTTGGTCGAAATTTCATCTTTTTTAGTTGAAGATTTGATTATTTGGTTAAAAATTCGTATTTTTTGGTACAAAATTAATCTTGTTGGTTGAAAATTTGTTTTTATTAATTCCATTTCATTCATTATATATTTTGGTATTAAAAATTTTGGTATTTGATGCTCAATATGAACAGTGTGGGTTGAGAGTTCAGCTATTCTAGTAAAAAATTTAACTATTGGATTGAAAATTGATAATTTGAGGTCAAAATTCAATTGTTTGTTCAAACTTTGTCTTCTCTGGTAAAAATTTAACGATTTGATTGTATTTTCTTCTCTCCTGCCAAAACTATCTTTCTTGATAATAACCTCAACTGTTTTGTTTACAATTCGGGGCACTCATTTAAAGTTAAACTGTTTTTTATTAAAAATTAACAACTTTTTTGTTTAAAATAACAACTTTTTTTACAAAAGTTTTGTTGTTAGAAACTCAAGTATCTATTTGAAAGTAAAACTTATTATTTAAAATGTAATTTTTTCGAATAAAATTTAAGTATGTTGTTGAAAATTCGTTTTTATAAAAAAAATCAACATTTTCTCAAACATAGATAACGATTCTATTTTCAGGTTTAAATTCATACTTAAAATTAATAATAAACTACCTAGAAGCGCAATTTAAACTCAAAGAGCAATATAAATAAAAGCATTAATAATCGTATATTTTTAGAAAAAATAAAGTTGAATCATGACTTGATGAACTTGAAATTCAGGAAGAATTTTCCTAGCACTGTCTTATTTGGAATGCTTTGAATTTCTCTCGGGACCAGCATGAAATTAAATGCTGAAAGTCTAATTATTTGAAAGAATGAGTAATAATAAAATCTTACCTTTGTCTCTGATTTTCCACCTCATTAAAAGCGTAACGAGAGTTGAATTATGCAAATTCTTTTAAAACGTAATTATTCATATCTTTTGCGAGGGGAAAGTAGCATGGCGACGTTAATAACGCAACATCCATTATGCGGGAAATATTTTATAAGAGAAGAAATTATGGCGATTAGAAGGCTCTGATAACTCACTGCCCGGAATTGTACTACGAGTTTACGACTCTTAATTACATAGGTTGAGGGTCACTCTCTACAGTAGATAATGCAATCTGCAATGAATAATCATTCATTGTAAAAATTAGTGAATATAAAATAATGTGTTTAATTTAATTTATACTTAAGACACTGGTCGTATTAACGAAACAAAATTTAAAGTAATTTTTTCATTTTATTTGTTATTTTAATTATTAAAAATCCAAATAGGAAACAAAACTCTGGTTTATAAAAGGTTAGAAGGGGGATTTAAAAAAATATATTTTTCAGCCCTAGATTGCATTAAAAATCTTTTTTTGTTTGAAAAAATATATATTTTTCAAGGTAAAAGCTTAAAATTTACCAAAAAATTATTATTTTTACAATATTGTTAAGAATTTTATTTTTTCTTCCGATCGATTCTTAACATTTTAAACAAATATTTAAATTTCATTAATTCTCATATTTAAAAACATAATTAAAGGGGAGATTCCCTGGAACTTTTTTATTTTGAATTGGTAAAATTGATGAATTGTCTTAAATTCTAGTTATTTGAAAAAAATATTAGCGTCATACAAATTTATTTAAACGAATCAAGAAATAAAAAATTTCTTTTTTAACTGGAATCCGTAGAATTGTAGATCATGTGTTCTCTCAAAAAAGCTTTCATTTATTAACATTTAATCATTTTTAAAATACTGGTGAAAAGAAATAGTGAGATAAAATTCTACTGCAAAAAACATTGCTAAAATATATTTTTTACTTACAGTCACAAAAAAACGATTTTATCAAAATGTCTCAGTTTTGCCTCAAATACATTAATAACTTTCAAAATCACTTTTATATTTCAAAATTCACACTCCTCTCCCCATTTATTTTTTTCACTCTTTCGAGCCCTTTTCAAGAATTCTTCTTTTTTTCCTGTTTTCAAAAAAGTACCTTTTTTCGTCTTTATTGTTTGTCTTTTTTTGCTTAAATGGGAACTGAATTAACAAAATCCAATAAGATAATTCAACTATTTTTAGTTATAAAATAATGTTTATTGTTTCTAAAAAGCCTGATATTGTATTTTTCGTACGGAACTCATTTTTATTGTTGGAAAATTTTACTACTTGGTTCAAACTTAAATTATTTTGTTGCATTAATCTTAAATTATTAGGTTAAAATAATTTTTAATCGAAAATTAATCTTTTTTTATTCGAAAATGTAATTATTTAATTCAATATTATTAAGTTTTGTTAAATTTTGTTCACTTCTGTTATAAAATTAATCTTTTGGGATAAAGTATCATATTTTTGGTTGAAAATGTCACTATTTAGTTCAATGTCAAACTACTTTGTTTAAAATTATTCCTTCCTAGTTAAAACTACCTGGTTGAAAATTCTTTTGTGTCATTGAAAAGTGTATTATAAACTGAAAATTTAACTATTCCATTTTTCTTGGAAACTTGCTTTTGGTAAGAACTTCAAATGTTTGTTTGAAAGTGAAACTGCTTTATTGAAAATCTATTTTTTGCTTAAATATTTATATTTTAAGATTGAAATATTTCCTTCTAGAAATATTTTTAGCTGACATTTACCCATTCTTTCTTAGTTAAAAAATGAATGTGCTCTTCTTAAAAACTGAACTTTTTAAACTCGACTCTTTTTTAATCCTTCTTGACTAAAAATACAACTATTGAATTAATAATTAACTTGTTGGAAGCAAATTTAACTTTATATATAGTACGAAATCTGAAAGTATGTTTAAAAATTAAACTATTTATTTGAAAATGAAAAAGGTTAAAAAAAATGAAAAATTACCTTTGTTGATGATAATTAAAATTTCGAGTAGAAACTTGAACTTTTTTGTAGACAATTTCTGTTTCTGGATTCAAAATTCAATATTTAAAAAAATAATTCATGCATTTTGATGAAAATTTTTATTTTTTGATAAAATACTAACCTTATTGATAGATATTTGATTTTTGTGTTACAAATTTATTAATTTTAATTTTTTTGCTGAGAATGAAATTATTTAATTTATTTTTGAAAGTGTAAGGTATTCAAGTTGAAAACTTAAAGACTTGGTGAAAAATTAAGTTTTTCGTTAGAACAGTATTTTTTTAGATTGCAAATTAAGCATTTTTGCTAGTCATTCAAGCATTTGATCCAAAATTAACTTTTTTCATAATCTTATTATTTCAAAATTCAACCTTTTTTGTTTTAGAAATGAAGACACTAAATGTAAAATGACACTACTTGGTAAAAAAATTACTTTTTGGTAAAAAATAATATTTTCGTGTGGAAAATTCAACTGTTTGATCAAGAACCAAACTATTTAGTTGAATGTTAAATTAATTCGTAAAAAATACTTTTTCATCAAAAAAATCATAAACTCGGGATTAAAATTCAACCATTTCGTTACACATTAAATTATTAAGTTATAACTAGTTTTCTTAAGATAAGTATCTTTAATACTAAATTTCAATAATTTGTTGAAAATCTGTTAAAAATTGAGAAACTTTTCTAATAATCTATTTCATTTTTTGTCGATAATTTATTATTCAACTATGAAAATTTAATTATTTTGTTGAAAATTCGTGTATTTCGTTTAAAATCATCTTTCTTGTCGTAAATCTAACTGTTTTGCGTAAACTTTTTCATTTTTAATTCATTCAACTTTATATTTAAGAACTTACTTTTCTTTCAAACTTCCTTTCTTTTGGATTCAAAAAATTATCTCTTTTATTAGAAAATCTTTTCATGTTAAAAATTCTATATATTTTGACTTCATATCTGAGGAATTTGAAACATTTTTTATGAAATTAAACATATTATTTACATTATTTTAATTAAAAGTTCTTTATTTTTCTATTTGAAAGAATGCAAGAAAGGTTAAGCGGGTCATTTTCCCTAATTCTTATTGAAAACATTTTTATCAAGAATCAAGCTTTGAAATCCAAAGTAGTCGTACATGCAAGTTTTATAATAAATCATGACACTGTTTGTAATTTGAAAAAATTCTCGTCATTTTTGGAACTCTTTGTTCAATGTCAGCTTCTTTTTGCTTATGCTCTTGGATTGAAGTGATGCACACATGAATCTTGCAGTAGATACGGTTAGTTTTAGTCAGCCATCTGGTCGGAAATGTTTCATTCCACTCGAAGAATCGCTAAAAAAAAGAAACGAAACACGACATGCTTTTGGCGTGCAGCATTTGTTTGTGGCATTTAAATGTTCTGTGAACTGAAATCAATCTCAAATAGAAATGCATAATATTTAAAATGGTCTGACCAAGGTGGCTTTGAATTACTGCGGACATATTTGCCACTTTAAAATAGTCCAAGTTAATTCTTTTAGTCGCGAGGGTTTAAAAGACTTTTGCCGATATTCACGAAGAATTCCTTTTTTTATTTGTGGCTTGAAAGTACAATAAAAAATTCAGGACACTTAGGAGCAGTTAGTAGTCCAATGGAGTCGAAGCAGCGAAACTGATCGTCGTTATGGAAGTAATTTTAAACCCGAGAAAGCACCAGAGGTATAAAAAGTGAAAAGAAATGAAAAAAAGAAATAAGGGAGGAATAAGAATGAAAATAATAGCGACTCTATTTCCCTTTGCTCCCTTTTTCAAAGAAATGCGAGTTTCCACAGTGAGAAGAAAACCTAAGAAAAAATCTATAAATTAGAGATGACTGGAAAGTGAAGAAATTTTTGTTCAAAAAATGTACTGATTTGTTTTTTAATTTTACATTTATTACTTGTTGAAAAGTTAAATTTTTACCGAAAGAGTTTAATTTTTTTTTAAATCATTTTTCTTGGCTTAGACACAAGTAAAATTTTCAATCCAAAAGATCCATCCAAGTAAGATTATTTTGCAATAAAATAGTGAAAATCTCAACAATAACAAAATAATAATTTTTTATTGGATAGTTGTTGAATTCTCAAACAAATAGTTGAATTCGCAACCTGAAAAGATTAATTTGCAACCAATTGTCTAAATTCTTGAGGAAAATATATTGAATTTCAATCAAAAACTGTTGATTTTTCAAGGCAGAAAAAAGAATTTTCCAGAAACAGATTGAATTTTCCAGAAAAATTATGAATCTTAAAGAAAATAGTTGAATTTTCAGAAAAATAAATTAATATTTAACCGAAAAATTCCATTTTCAACTAAACTGATAAGTCTCCATAAAAATTCACTTCTATCAAAGGAGTTTAACGTTGAACTAAGTAGTTAGTGTTTTAATAAAAAAAAATTATTAGTTTTCGAAGAAAATACAATAATTGATATTTCAACCAACAAAACATTGAAAATATAAATCAAAAGCAGTTGAATTTTGAATTTTTTAAAAATTTGTAAACAAATTAATTTTTTTGAATTTTTGAATTTCTGAATTTTTAAACAAAGAAGACGAATTTTTTATGAAACCGTTGGATTTCAAACAACAACAAAATTAATTTTCAGTGAAAAAAGATATTTTCTAAGCAAGTAATTAAATTTCTAATTCAGAATGATATCTTGCTACCGAAAAGTCTAATTCAGAATAAAATGTCTCAATTATTAACCAAATAGTCGAATTTTCATCTAAAAACGATCATTTCCACACTAAAAACAGAATATTTAAACTTTTTATTAAAAAGATTCATGTTCGAACCAAAAAAAGCATTTTTAACAAAACAGTTGAATTTCTAACTATGTAGTAGAAATCTTGACCAAAAATTAGAAATTCGCAATAAGAAATTCAATAGTCGTGTTTTCATTTAACAACGATCAATTCGTAGCCATAATTGAAGAACTTAAAATTTGAGATGAGAAGATAATTTTCAACAAAAATAAAATGAATGTTAAGAAAAGTCGTTGAATCCTCAACCGGGAGTTGTAAATTAATTGTCGTGACTGAAAATGTAACTGTTACATGTTTTGCTCATAATCGGTATTTTTTTGACAATTCTTTTTATGCAGTAGAAAATTAATATTCTTCGTTGAAAATGTATGCTTTAACGTAAAAAATAATTACTTTTGTAAAAAATGGATCTAATTTTGGGAAGTTTAAAAATTCGAATAAAAAGTAATTTTGCTCGTTAAAAAATCAACTGCTCTGATAAATATTCGCCTTTTTAATTCACAACTTTTACTATTTTGGTTGCAAAATCAATTCTTTGGTTTAAAATTGAACTTCACTGTCAAAAATTAATTTTTTTCGTTTGGATAAAAATGAATTATTTTAAATTAAACTTAATCTCCTTCATTTGAAAATTCAAATATATGGTTTAAAATTTTTGTATTTTTTAAAAATTTGTTCTTTTTTGGTAGAAGATTTATCTTTTTTCGTAAAAAGTTAATACTCTTCGCTAAAAATGTATGCATAATTATTTTTTTGGCTTAAAATTTAACTACGTTATCATAAATTCGTTTTCTTGTTTGCTTGAAATTAATTTTTTTAAGTGAAAATTCATCTTCTTTGTTCGAAAATTCAACTATTTGGTTTAATATTCTTATATATTGTTGAAAAATATTATTTTAAAAGAACATTAATATTCTTCGTAGAAAGTTGCAATTCTTGATTCAAAGTTAAAAGTTAGCTAAAAATATACTTTTGGGCTAGAGATCCATAAGTTTTGTTGAAAATTTAACTATTCAATATGGTAACTAGCTGTAAATAAAAATTCATTTCTTTGTTTCAAAATTAATTTTATAAACGAAAAGTTGACATTTTCTTTTTTCAACTGTAAATTTATCTAATTTCATTTATTTATTTTTCTTTAAATTTAAAGTTTGCTTGAAAATAAATGTATTTTATTAAAATTGGTGTTTTTTGTAAAAACTAAAATTCTTAGTTGAAAAGTAAACTAATTGATTGGAAGTCGAACTTCTTTTAGAAAAATTCACTTCTTAGGGGTTCATCATTTCAGTTGTACATACATGAAGTTAAAAAATTCATTTCTGTAGTTAAAAATGTGACTACTTGAAAATGTGATCTTAACAAAAAATAATATTTTTATCGAAAATTTACCTGTTTTATTGAAATTCTATTTTTGTGTGTTAAAATTTCAATTTTTTGGTAAGAAATGAACCTTTTCTTAGAAATTTATGTGTTCTGTTTAAAATTAGTCATTTTGTTTAGAAAATTAATGCATTTCTTAATGAATTTATCTTTTTGAGGAAAAATTTAACTACCGCGTTAAAAAAAAATTTGTTTCACTTGAAAATTTAAGTTTTTGATTTTAAATTTTCTAAAAATTCAATAAAATTTGATATGAGATATTAACAGTTTTATATTAAATTCAATACTGCACCTACATGCAATTAAAAATTGATCTTACGGGTTGAAATTATAACTGTTTTGTTGAAAATTATATTTTTTACAAATTATGTTTAAATTAGCAAATTTAATTATTCTATTTTTAAAAAAATTGATATTTTTTTTGTGAAAAATTCAACTACTTGATTAAAAATTCACTTCTTTTGTTAAGAATTTGAAATTTTTGGTAGAAAATTAATATTCTTGGTGAAAAAATCATGCTTTCGAAATGGAGTGAAATTATATGGTTAAAATTTAATCTTCCTGGTAAAAAACGTCACAAATTTTAAGAAAAAGGTTTTTTTTTAAAACATCAACTGTATGTAAAATTCATTTATTTCTGGTAATTTGACATAATCTGTGGTAATCCATCTTCGCTGGATTGCATTTTTAGAAGTTGGTTTCCGTCGCTGCTTTAATATAGATAAATGATTATCTTTGATTAAGTATGATTAGAGAGACTTGGTAATGTATGTTCAAGCGTTATGCTGTATTTGATAGGAGATGTCAGCCAAATCGCATATGGCGTCTGTTTGCAACAAGCGTGATTCATGATTAATCATGTTTAGCTGTACGCTCCTATTAATTTGAAACAATTATTCGCTAATCGCTAAGAGGAATTAACGAGGAGTCTCATTGGTGGACGTGCAGACGACTCGCGTGTGGGCGCTTGACATATGATAGTCACATAAATAAATTAAAATGTATTATATTTCAATATTATGTTTATTATATAAATTATTATCATTATTATTTTTTCCGAAAAAAGATCTACTCTCTTCTCTCCACTGGGATTCGAACCACAGAACTTCCGATTGCCGGTCGAGTCAACCCTCTACCGCCCACAGTGACATATATGTAACGTTTGGAAGACTTGAGTTTCTTCAAATATGACTTTGAGACGAACAGAAATTTTTAACGCAAGAATTTACATGAAAGTCAGGACAATAATGAGCTAGGATTTTAATTTTGTATACACTACACCATAGGAATAATATGCCTAAATTCTCAAAATTCAGAAAAAAAGAAAGTTTTAAGTGCGATAGGGGGGGGGGGGGGAATCTTTCTTCAGGAATACACCCTATCTAAAGACCGGCATTGCATTTATGATACGAGTGATTTAAAGGAATCTGTTTTATCATGAGAGATACTTATTATATATCAGTGTAGATGTCGCTCCAACCTCTGCGGAAATAGAAATCAATAATATAGATAAATTTAACTATTAGAATTAGAGAAAAAAACTTAACGTCAATTCAGACCAGATAATTTATTAAAATTTTTAAATTACTTTTTTTCTAAAAATAGATTCTTCTTTTGTTATCTCAAATAGCTTAATGGAAAAGCACTTGACAGACAATGCGAAGTTCTGTCGTTCGATTCCCAGTAGTGTAAATAAAGTAGATCTTTTTTTTAAACAAAATTTTGATTAAAAAGTTTTAATTAATTAATTTCCGATCTGGACTGAATAGACGTCAAGTTTTTTCCGTTCTTTAAATTTGACACAATTTTCATTGATTTTTTACCCACCCCTCGCTTTAGTGACAATTTTTGATTTTTCGGAACCACCCCTCCATTTCTTAAAAATGTTCTGTGACACTGAGGCTCACTCCCCTCTCGATTTAACGATACATAATGCTTTTAAACTATTATATTAGGCACCATCTTTGAACTTTTTTTTCGGTTGAAAGATAACTTTGTTTTTAGTTGAAAGGTCTATTGTCATATTTTTGGCTTGAAATAAATCTCTTTTAGATAAAAATTCTCATTAAAAAAAAGTATATGACTATTTTATTGAAAATTTGTTTAATTCTGGACTAAATAACTATTTTTGGTAACCGAAAATTGATCTATTCCATTTTTTGGTCGAAAATTTATAATTTTCAGTATAAAATTCTTCTTTGTCAGTCGATTGAGTAAGAACTACCTGTTTTACTGAAAATTTGCTTCATTTTTTATTTAAAAAATCATTTTTATTTGAAAATTCAACTATTTGTTTGAAAACTTATCTGCTTAGGTTAAAATGTTTAGCACTTGAATAAAAATGTATGCATGTTGATAAATGAAAATTATTTAAACTAACAATTGAAAACTAACCTATTCGATTTTTCGTAGTAATATGAGCTTTTTCAGAGGAAAAATTAAACATATAGTCGGAAGTTTTTTTAATTTATTGCCAAATGGTCTTTTTTATTAAAAAACTTTTTTTAGCTGAAAATTTTAATTATTTATTTTTGAATCAAATTTGATTTTTTAAAATTTATTTTACTGTTTTTTATTCAAGATTAAAATTAGTTTTTGTTATAATGTCAACTGTTTTATTTATCATTAAAAATTGAATATTTTAATGAATTTTAAACTGCTTGGTTAAAAGTTTGAGATCTTCCTTAAAAATTGATATTTTCTTATTTTAATCAATTATTAATCATTTATTTACTATTTTGTTAAAAAATCAACTTTTTTATTCAAAATTTAACATTTTGCTTGAAATTTCAAGTCTTTTCTTGAAAATTCATTTTTTCAAGATTCATCATTTTAGTTACGATTCACCTTTTTGGTTGAAAATGGATATATAAAAACTAAAAGTTGGTTAAAAATATATTTTTTTAATTCGTCTTTCTTAAGATTTGCTATTTTTTATGAAAATTGTGCGATTTAGTCGTAAATAAACATTTTGTCGCAAATTCCCAATTTTAAGTTGACGATTCAACTTTTTCGGTGGAAAATGAATTTATTAAATTGAAAATTCAACTATTTTGTTTAAAATTCGTCTTCTTTCTCGAAGCCAACTGTTTTTGATTAAAAAGTAAAGTTTTTTTTTTGAATATCACATTTTTCATCGTCAATTCATTTTTTAATATAAAACTCATCTGATTAATTTAAAGCTTGCCTTCTTCGTAAAAATAGTTTTTTTTTAATAATTGAAGATTAATTTGTTTAATTGAAAAAACCATCTGTTAGGGCTAAAGTTAACTTTTTTGTTAAAAATTCCTATTTTCGGTTAAAAAATTTAACTGTTTTCTTGTTTAGTTTAAAAAATTTAATTTGAACCAAAAATGGATAGAATTTGAAATGAAGTAGTTAAATGCTTAATTATATATTGATATTGTAAATCAAAAGAGATGAATTAAAAGAATAATATAATTTTAGACTTCTCAAATAAAGAAAAATGAACTATAAACCAGAAATAGTTGGATTTTCCTTTTGTTTTTTGTTAAATAAGTTTAAATCCAAGCTAAACAGCGAGGAAAAGAGAAAGTTCTAAAAATTCAGTCAAAAAATTATAATACTTTAAGCAGTGAAAAATAATTTACCGACGTTCTTAAATCTGTTAGGTTAATCTGCGGTCTTCGTTAATCTTAAAATCCCAGGAATATTCTCAAATAAAACAATTTCTTTATAATTTAATTGAAAGTATTATGATGCAGATACCATCTTTTAGTTTGCTAGTTAGCATAAATATTATTATAATTATTTTTAAAAATTGAATCAACAAATAAAAGTTTGCACGAAAGGTTGCGCGATCCGAAACTTGCAAAATTTCAAGTCTTTTCTCTATAAATAAACGAAAGTAATTAAAATATTGCTTTGATGAACTTAGCATTAAGTAAACATCATTTGCATGTGACACCTCCATGGCCAGTATCCCTTGCGAATTTGCTAGTTTCGAGTTTTTAACATTCTGAAGACGTGCAATTCCGGAAGTTAGAGTTGCATCGTGTTAACCAAGTATACATGATGAGGGGCTAAGGAGTGAGGCTCTCTCGAGACAACTTCTGTTTAATGTTTGAATCTGCCAAGTGCGAGGAAGCACTCGACGAATCTACAAGCTATACATTCTAGAATTAACAGTCACTGACGGTCAGAATATCAGAAAACTTAATTACAAATTTTCACGATATAATCGGACATGCAAATGTCTTCCTCTGGGTGAAGGATGATGAAAATGCATGATGATTTAGGATCATTCATGTGACTGCAGGTCCATTTTTTCTTATCTCCGAAAGTTCGCTAGATCATCGAAAAAATTTAGTTTTCACAGTAATTCCAGTGTAATCTTTATCTGCAAAGAAAAGACCTTTACGTTTCAAAATTTATCCACCCGATTGTCGACATAGTCACAGAGAGACTCTCATTTTATGTTCATAGACTGTCCAAGATGATCAAGTTGACCATCGGAGATAATAAAATCAGAAACTAATAAAAATTAGTTCAGACCTCTGTGATTATTAGTTTGACACACTTTGATAATCAGTTTGGTCCTCTCTAAAGATCAGTTCATATCTTAGTAATAGTCGCAGATAGTTTAGATAATCAAATTAAACTTTTCTGATGATTAGCTTGAACCTATTTGATGATCAATGTCTTCCTCTGTAATTATCAATTTAGCTCGCTTTAATGATCAGTTTTGCCCTCTGTGATAATCATTTCAGCCCTCTGTGATGATAGAAATGTTTGCCCGAGATAATCAAGTCGACTATCTGCGATGATTAAATCAAACCAGTATGATTATAATTTTGAGTCCGTTTGATAATCAGTTTCGTCTTCTTGGATTATCAGTTCATCCTTCTTTGATGATTAGTTTGGTTGCCTGATATGCACAGTTTGGCACTTTATGATCGTCGAAAGCTCGGTTGTTCTATAGTTAATTTCAAAATATAATCAGTCTGCACATCTAGATGGACAGACTGACTGTCTTTTTTTTAGTAGAGAACGACAGTTTTTATCTTCTAATAAAACATTTTATATGCCTGTAGATGCTGAATGATGCATGTCGTTCTGGTGGCTTTCATTTTCTAGATTGGCCGGAATATAGCAGAAAATAAAAGTTAGATGCGAAAACTTTTGTAATTTGAATCTTGCCAATTAATAAAGCCTGATAATAAAGCCTGAGTTTGTGAATAATAGTGAAAAATTTTAATTTTTTAAATGGTAAATATATATGTAAGTATGTAATATAATAGTTAAAGTTGAATAATTTTAAATCAAATAATTTTAAATTCAACTACAGTCTTCGCAGTATGCACCCTATTCTACTCGTTTTCCCTGTTCTATTTGTTTTCCCTTGTTCAGATAATTCTTCTTTTTGTCTCTTTTTTGAAAAAATGTCCCCTTTTTCTCGTTTTTCCAATTGAACTTTTTTTGTGTATAAACTCATTCCTTTTGGTTAGCAATTCGACTATTTGATTAAAAAGTGAATACCATTGTTGAAAAATCAAAGATATTGTTCAAAAGTCTTTTTTTTTAGTGTAACTGTTTTTATAAAAATTCGTCTTTTTTTATAAAACTTTTGTCCCTACGGATTAAAGATTTATATTTCATGGAATTTTTTAAAGTGAAGTTCGAACTATTTCATTTTATATTCAAGTGTGTGGTCAAAAATGATTTTTTTTTTTAATTAACTTTTTGAGCAACAATTCGTCTTTCTTAGTGACGCACAATCTACATGTTAAAAATCGACATTTTCAGGCTTCTAATTCAAATGTCTTCTAGACAATTCGTATTTTTGCTTAAAATTCGACTGTTTTGTTTAATATTAGTCCCTTTCTATTGAAAGTTACAATATTTAATTTTTTTTTAAAGAAATTTTATCCTTATGAGTTTTATATTCATCTTTTACGATGAAAAATTATATTTTTTGGTTGAAAATTCATTCTTCCGTTTATCTTTTTATCGGCTATTAATAAAACTCTTTGGTTGGTAAATCATTTTATGTTTAAAAATACAACTATTTAGTTAAACATTCATCTTTCTGGGTTGAAAGTTTAACTATGAACTTAAAAAATGATCTACTTTGTCGAGAATTTTTTTGAAATTTATCTATTATATTAAGAAGATAACTTTTTTAAAGAAAAGTTCTTTGTTAAAAATTCAATATTCTTCTAAAAATGTTGTCTCTTAGGCATGAAGATTTGACTGTTTGGTTAAAAATGCGTCTTTGAAAGTTTAAAATTTTAATTGCTGGCTTGAAAATTCTTCACTTTTCTTTAAAAGTGTGACTATTTGGTTTAAGATAAAACTGTTCACTTTATAATTATTTTTAAAAATAAAAATTTAACTGTTTGATCCAAAAATAATAATACTATATGTAAAATGCATCTTTTCCTTATTAAAAGTAATCCATTGTTTGAAAAATTCAGCCTTTCAGCTTGTACAATTTTTTCCTGAAATTTCTTCTCATTCGGTAGAAGCTTATTCTGTTTTGGTTCAAAATTCAACTATTTTGTTGATATTGAATTCAATAAGATACCTGAACTATGAAAAATGTTTGGTTGACTAAAAAAAGTTTGGTCGTCACAGCCCAATTTTTTGGTTGCTATAGAAAAAGATTGTTCTGTTGGTCCAACCAAATTCTTTTATTAAAGTGTTTGGTTGAAGTAAACTAAAAAGTTTGGAAGATTTAAAAATATTGTTAAATACAGCGAATAACAAAATAACCAGATCATTTACCTTGAAATAGATCTATAAGAGATCATCGGCCCACTAATCTAAAATCCGTTAGGTTGCAGCGTCAGACATCCTAACGTTTCTTCGCAACAAATAGAAACTCTTTTTTTTAACTTTATTTTCTTTGATAGAACTGCAAATAACATTAATAAACAAAATTAGCAGAGGAATTTTTTGTCCAATTCACAATATTGACAAAGTGGTCGTAAGTTGAAAAAGAGGTCTATCAAGCTAGCACCTTCACAAACAAAATTTCCAAATTTCTTTGTATAAGAATTTTGGCTTTCTCGATCTTTCTTGGGCTGTATATTCGATTTCTGGGGTCTACTACTTTTTATGAAAATCAAATCTCCAGTAGAGATGCTGCTTAAATCAAGCCAGCACCTCCACTATGTAAAATTTAATAGAAAAAAGTCAGAATTTTGGGCTTTTTGTGGGCTTTTGAACGCATCAACAACCAATTTCCAAAAACCATCCCTACTAAAAATAAAACTAGCCCTATGTAAAAAGTAAAATTCGGAAAAAGTACCAGAATTTTAGGCTTCTTTTAGGATTTCGATGAAGGAAAAAAATCCACAAAACACAAAGCAGAGACTTTTAACACTGGAAAATTCTCCAACAAATTTTTGGTTGGCAAATTCATATCTACATTATAGAGAGAGGTTGATTTTAGACGTTAAGGTTTGTAGCCCAAAAATCCGAGTGGATATTTGCGAGCAGACTAAAAATCAGGGACTATTAATACTGGAAAATTCACCAAAAAATTTGTTGTTGACAAATTCATATCTACATTATAGAGAGGGGTTGATTTTAAACGTGAAGGTTTGTAGCCCAAAATTCAGAGTGGGTATTTTCGAGCAGACCAAAAATGAGTGAATCGATTCACACACATAAAATTGTCAAATAGATTATTCTTTGACAAAGACATATCCACGCTGTAGAGAAGGATTTGATTTTAAACGTTAATGCTTGGAGCTCAAAAGTGGTAGTCGCAACCAAATTTTGTTAAGAACAACAAAAACTGCTCAAGAAAATTGGTATGTTGCTGGGACATTATTTTTTTCTGTGTGTATGTATTCAAGAACATTATTGAAAAGAATTTATTCTCCTATTGTCTCTATTTTTAGAGTATTACCATCTGAATTTTGTTAAAATATAATGTTTGTATGCCGTATGTCTTACTTAAGGTGTTTATCCAATGAAAACAAAGAATAATTATGTAATGATCTACAACAAAGAAGGAAAGAGTCGCAACAAATTTTCAAATGAGCGTGCCGTAGTTTTTAAGTGACCTAAGTGCAAAATCATAAAAAAAGTTCTGGGATCTATTTTAAATCAATAAGAGTTTATATAACGTCCCAAAAACGTTCTACGTAAGAACTTATAGCGTTCTAAAAACGTTTAATGTCAAAAAGATGATCCAAAAACGTTTTTAGAACATTGTAAGTTTTCGAAAAAATTGATTTGAACCAAAAAATTAGATTTTATTTTCGGATATCATCATGAAATTTTTGAAAATGTCTGTCCTCTCGGTACTCACAGAATTCCAACAAGGCCTCCAGTACTTTCACCCTTTTAAGCGAAGAATACCGACTGTAATCGGTTCCACCCACAATGGACCGGATATCGTCGAATCTCTTTCCGCGATTAGTGGCTTTAGCCTATGGTCAAGCCTTCTATATTCACTGCCCGAAAAGTTGGATAAAAAAGCAAGCCTTGAATGGGTACAAGTACTAAATTGTACGTCTGCTCGACTTGTTCCCAAAATTGGATTTTTAAATTGCAGAAGTAAAAAGAACTTGACATCAAAGGCAACTGCATTGGCAATCATTGTAACAGATTTCTTTCTGTGGTGTATTTTTCAAAATATGTTTGATTTACATAAATTCGGGTGAATGAATTATCAAACTTTTTCAATCTTTTTCTTAATTTTTCTTAGTTTTTAACAATTAATTACAACAAAAAAACAGAAAAGGTAAGAGATTAAAAATATGTTTGCTTGAGAAGTCTAGTAAGAGCTAAAACTGGTAGTGACCTACAATTCTTGAGCGATTTTCAAATTTTTCGTTTACAAGTGATCAGCAGTAGTTGTGCAGGAGCGTCTATTAATTATATTTTTTAATTTTTATTATTTTTTATATTTGTCGTATAGATAAACAATTAGCAAAAATTAGACATTCTTTAATTATTATTTTTTGATCAGTAAATAAATTACTTAATTAAAAACATTCTCGATGTAAATGAATCCCAAAGTATGTAAAGAATATAAATAGTTGATAGGATATAGAATTTACTTCTTTTAAACAAATTATATTAGCAAAATATCAACATCGAGGTAATTTCGCCTAAAAAGTATATTCGTGAATTAACATCGCTTGATGTCATCGACCTGATCCCATTTGATAATGAAAATTTGTTTTCTGGTATAATTTGTTTATTTTAGGAACAAATGCATAGTTTGGCAATTTATGGGCGGAATAAAAAAGTCTTATTTTGAACGCCTTTAAATGATGTAAGTGTGGGTGTTCAGTTAAGAATAATTGTCATTTCATATTATTTTCTTCAATATAAACAAATTTGATAAACAACCCATATTTTGTCTATTTATAGATAGAAAGTAATAGTTGTTATTTATGATTGATTTCAAATGATATAAATAATGTTGTTTCGTGCTGAATACTTCTCGTTCGATATTATTTGTTTACGTTATGAATTAATTTTATAAACAAAAGCACAGTTTTGCGATTGTTGGGAACAAAATAATTGTTTTTATTCTCAACGCCTTCAAACTATGTAAGTAGTGATGTTTATTTGAGAATAATTTTCATTTGATATTAATTATTTATTTTATAAACAAATTCAATGAAAAAATGCATATCTTGCCTATTTATAGACAGAAATGAATCACGTATATTTCTGATCTACTTCAAATTATACCAGTTATAATTTCTTGTGCTAAAGACTTCTCATTCGATATTATTTGTTTACTTTACAAACAAATTTTATAAACAAATTAATAGTTTGGCAATTTATGGGCAGAAAATAATTGTTTTTCATTCTTAATGCCTTCAAACTGTATAAGTGGTGGTGTACAATTAAATATAATTTTTATTCGATATTATTTGGTTATTTAATAAAAAATTTGATGAACAAATGCATATTTTGTCCATTTATGTACAGAAAGTAATCATTATTCTTTCCGATCGACGTTAAATTATATAAGCTTTAATTTTTAGTGCCAAAGACTTCTCCTTTGATATTATTTGTTTATTTTGTGAGGTAATTTGATAAATGAATGCATCGTTTGGCCTTCTGTAGACAGAAAGTAACATTTTTTATTATTGCTGTTAAAACATATCTTTAGAAAATTTTGGCGAACTCCTAGACAAATTGGCTTCCAAGTTGTCTAGAAATGGCCAAACTGTGCATTTCTTTATTAAATAAAAATGCGTTTGTTGATAAAATAAACAAATAACATTGATTACAAATTGTGTATTACTAAACTCTACGGCTTATATAATTCGAAGGCCTTATTATTTATACTACAAAACAAATTTTCATTATCAAATAGGATCATGTCGATAAAAACAAGCGATGTCAACTTGCAAATATACATTTCACGTCAAATTATCACGATGTTGATATTTTGTCAATATAATTTGTTTATAACAATTAGATTAGATATCCTTTTAATTATTTATTTCCTTTAGATATTATAGCATTCCTACTGATTTGATTGTTATCAAACTAGATGGTTATCAAACAAATTGCAGATCTCAAGATGTGGAATAGCCATAAGGAATAAATCTAAACTATTGTATAATTATTTTTTGACGTCAGAATTTAAAAAATAGGAAAAATGAAGAAATTTGGGATTATTTGGGGATGACTGAAATTGAAGATGTTAACATGTAGCATGGCAATTAAAAATAAGATTTTATATCTCAAATCCTTATTCTTTCAATATTAGTGGTTCAGAAATAAGAAAAATAATAAAAAAAATTAATTCGATTTTTCCACCCTCGTACTGAAAGCTCTTATTCTAGTTCGATTTTCTTCTGTAACGCACTAAATGAAACTCTTGGCATTTAGGATTGCTGAAAGGAGTAAACTTTAATAGTTTTCTTTGATCGTGTTTTATACAAATAGTTGGAAACTAACCAAAAATTTTAAATTTGGCTTTTGCACAAAAAATTTTTAAGCAATTATAAAAATTAATGCTAAATGTTAAAAAATTGTTAATATAAAAAAGTACGTTTCCCACCTAATGTTATCTTTGTACGTATTTAAATGCTCCTGGTGTACTAATTGTCTATTTTATGACATTTAAGCTTTATTAATGTTATTAAATTAATTCTACGCATTGGATTAATTGACAATCGTTCCATTACTGGTTCATATTGAATAGAATTGTATTCGACATTTCTAGAAATCTAGTAGAAATAGAATCAGAAATGAAGGCTCGAATACAGAGTAATCCTGTCAGGCTAGAAAGTCTCTGATGTCAATAGAAATGTTTAACTGACTATTGATTTTTTTAACAAAAACAAGAAATAATTTCTTGTAGGTAATTAAGTAAAATAAGAACTGCCAAAAATATAAAAACACTTTAATATAATTACACAATACATTTAAAAGTGGATAGAAGTGCATAAAAGCAGTACCCGAAATTAAAAATTTTGTAGACAATTTTCTTTTTTTGATAGGGAATTGCAAATATCTCAGAAGTGTGAGTATGAACTAGATTAGTTTTAGATAAAATTACTTGAAAAAATATGCTTAGTGATATAGAGATTTATATCCGAATATAGAAAAATAATTATTGCACCCTGATATTAGCTGTGTTGGATTTTAAATTACAATGATTTTGGTAAAAATATCAAGCATTTGATTTCTCGTTAAAATTTAAGTTCTCTCTCTTGAAAATTAATTTCAGAAACTGAAAATCTAACTATTTCAGTTTTGGTTGAAAATTGATCTTTTTAATAAAAAATGTATTTATTTTGTTGAAAATTTATTTTATTTGCTAGAATCTTAGTCTTCTTGATTTTGATAGCAATATCGACAATTATTTTCTTTCTAAAAGACAACTCAGTTTATTTTAAAATGTGTTAGTTGTTTGTTTAAAATAATTTTTTTCACTTTTCATTGAAAAATCATTTATTTTGTTAAAAGTTTAATCCTTTCTGGTCGCAAATTAATCTTTCCAATCAAAAAATGATTTCTTGTAAAAAATAAAACTTCTTTATTGAAACTTAAACTATTTCATTAAAAAATCATCAAACATTTTTTTGATTTCGTTAGAAATTTATTCGTTTCATGCTTAAATGAAAATTTATTTATTTCAAAATTTACCTTTTTGAGTTAAAAATTTTTATTTTTTAATAAATTCATACATTTTTTAGAAAATTCGTGTGTTTTGGTAGAATATTTTTTTTTAATGGAACATTGTTATTGTATTAAAATATGAACACCTACGTTAGAAGATAATTAAAATTTTTGTTCCATTTTGTTAAAAATCTATTTATTCCATGTTTTTCTTCAAAATTGAATTCTTTGTAACGAAATTTATCTTTTCCATTTTCAAATGAAATTAATTAAAAATTTACTTGTCTGAGTTAAGGAATCAACAATTTTGTTAAAAGTTCATTTTTTACTTTAAATTAATTTCAAAATCTATGTATTCCTTTTTAGATGTTAAAAATTGAAATATTTATTTCCAAATCCACCTTTTTTATTTAAAAATTCAATTTATTCATAAACATTATTACTTTTTTGTTAAAAAGTCTTACTTTTCGGTAGAAAGTACACATTCTTGATTAAAAATCAGTCGGTTTGGTTTAGGGAACAAATCATACTGTTAAAAATTCCTTTTTTTTGTGTTGAAATTACTTTTGGTGGATAAAAAATCAACTGTTATCTTGAAAATGAAACTTCTTCGTGAAAGTTAAATTCCTTTGTTAATAATTTATTTGAAATTTTTAAATATTGCGTTAAATATAAGTTTATTTCATGTTTTTGTTAAAAGTTAAAGTACTTGTTGAAAAATTTATATTTTTTATCAAGCAATTCAATTATTTGTTAAAGCTTTGCGTATTTATTTAAAAATTCGTATTTGTTGGTAGAAAATTAGTCTACTTGATAGAAAACTAATCTGTTAAGGTAAGAATCCAACTTTTTTATTAAAATTTCATTTTTTTGGTGATAAATTAATTTTATCGTTTGAAAGATCGACTATTTTGTTGGACATAAAACTTCTTAATAAAAATTGAACTTCTTCGATAAAATTTGATAAGAAAATTTTCAAATACTGGCATTGGTATTCGAAATTAAAGAAATTCAAGACATTCAAAGAATGTATAGAATTGAAAGAATTTACGAAATTGAAGGAATTAAAGAAATTCGAAGAATTGACCAAATCCACAGAATTCCAAAAATCCACAGAATTCAAGAAATTCACAGAATTCACAGAATTCCAGAAATCCACAGAATTCCGGAAATCCACAGAATTACAAAAATTCACAGAATTAAAAAAATTCACAGAATTAAAGAAATTCACAGAATTAATAGAATTCACAAAAATCACGAAATTCAATAAATCCGCAAAATTTCCAAAATTTATGGAATTCATGGAAATCCCGATATTCTCGGAATTCGCAGCATTCTTGAAAGTCACTTTTACGGATTCCGTTAATTCCTTAAATGACATGAATTCTGCGTATTCCTTGAATTCTGTAAATTCCACGTATTTCATTAATTCCTTTAATTTCATGATTCCCGCGAATTCTATGAACTCCATGATTTCCTAGAAATCTACGAATACCAATAATTTCATGAAATCCGAGAATTCAAAGAATTCCGTGTATTCTCTTAAGTCCGTACATTCCACGATTACAGTTAATATCGTTAGTTTCTTGAATTTCGTGAATTTTATCAATTTAGACAACTCCGCGAATTCCATGAATCAAGTAAAATTCGTGAATTCCGCGAATTCCACAAATGCAAATTAATTTCGTGAATTTCGGCAATCCAGTGAATTTCGTGATTGCCTTGAATTTGATAAGTGCCAGAAATTGCATGAATTTAATAACTTTCTTGAATACCTTTAATTCCATGAATTCAATCAATTTCGCTAATTGCCTGAATTTCTTGAATTCCTTTAATTCCATGAATACTTTGAATTTCGGAAATTCCAAGAATTCAGTTAATTCAGTGAATTCCAACAATTTCGTAAATTCCTCTACTTTCATTAATTTCGCCAAATCCATGAATTCCGTGAATTGCATTAATTTCATAAATTCCTTTAATTCCAATAATTTCGCGAATTCCTTAAATTCCATGAATTTCTTGAATTTCGTAAATTCTATGAATACTGTAAATTCCAAAGTTTCTTTGAATTTCCTCAATTTCATTAATTGCACGAAATCCGTGACGTCCGTGAATTTCAGGAATTCCACAGATTTCGTCAATTCCTTGAATTTAGTGAATTCCTTGAAGTCCGTCAATTCTGTAAATTTCTTTTATTTTTGAAATTCCATGAATTCTGCTAATTATATGAATTCCATGAGTTCCGTAAATTACCAAATCACTAAATTTTATTAATTGCGTGAAGTTCATGAATTACATGAATTCCTGTAACTCCATGAATTCCACGAATTCCTTTAATTCCATGTATACTTTGAATTTCGTAAATTCCACAAATTCCGTAAATTCTGCGAATTCAAACAAGTTCCTAAATTTCTTCACCACCATTAATTTCGCAAAATCCGTGACTTCCGTGAATCTTATGAATTTTATAAATTTCTGTAATTCCATGAATGCCGCGAAATCATTCATTTCCATGAATTCCTTGAATTTCTCAATTACAAGAATTACAAAAATTTCGTAAATTCCTTGAATTCCATTAATTTTGTAAATTCAATGTCTTCCGTGAATTTCATGAATTCCTTAAATTTATTGACTTTCGCGAATTTCTTGAATTCCGGGAATTTTATGAATGCCGCAAATTCGACAAATTCCGTGAATCTTATGGATTCCAGGAATTTCTTAAATTCAAAGCATTTCGCTAATTCCTTGTGCACAATTTTCGTCTCACAAACGTTCCGATACATCTATTAGAATCCTGAGAGGTCACTTCACGATTTACAACACTTACAATACGTGTATTAAATCCAGAAAAATGGTTCGTTTTAAATAAAAGTAAATAATTAAAATCCTGGGATTTCCCATAATATTTAAAAGATGAAATTTTCGATTATGACAAAGATCCATTGCCTAAATTCTAATATCGAAGCGGTGAAACAGAAAGCCGCAAGTCTGCATCATAACTAGTAGTCATGCATATTGCAATTGTGCATATTGCGCCCTTCTGACGAACGAGCGTGAACCTACACATGTTTCGATGAGGGGAATGTGTGACTACGAACAATATACCTATATTCCGTAAATGCGAGGGTAGCTCCTGTAAATTCTCCAGCATACATTTTCTCGACATTAAATATCAGTGTAATGTGGTTAAATGGTGTATACGCCTCCGAACTGTGTACAATAGGGGTTTTAAAGCACTTAACCTAAGTACATTCATAATTATGAAACACCTTGACAAAAATATATCACGGCTTAAAGTGTTTGAACAGAATAGAGCTTTCTGCCGAGAAGAAAGGAGATGGTCTATTAGTCTAGAAACGAACATTCACTACCAGCGCAAAAATTAAAAAAAAAAATTTTTTTTTAATTTTTGAAACTGTTTTTTCTTGTGAGAATAATGGATTATAATGAAATAGAATTTTTGGTTTAGGAATTCTTGAATTTTATTGCAAATTAATCTTTTTAGAAATAAAATAATGCCTTTCTTTCAAAATTCGTCTGTTTTTGTTGAAAATTTAATTTTTTGGTGTACAATTTTTAAAATTGCTTCAAAATTCGTCTTTTTACATTCTCATTAGATAAGGTATTAAATATAAGTACTTGAAAAGAAGAATGCTAATTTTTGATAATCCTACAAGATTATAATAACAACTTTTTAAATTTTTTCGAAGAATTGGAAATTTCAATTTGGACCGTCCAAAAAATAATAAAAAATAAAAAATTGCATGTTGCGGTCATACTATGCAAGATAAGAAAAAAAAATAAGGCAAACATTGAGCACCCAAAAAATATCTACAAATTTGTTATTAATTACTTTTTATAGGAAACGTAGTTTTTGTTTTATTTATAAAAAACATCGAAGATAACACAATTAAAATTTTTGAAACACGACAAAAGCTAACAAAAAATAAGAAGATAACATTTTTTCACCGACAGTAGAGCAAACAAATTTTTATTAATGTTTTTTTTACATTCTCATCAGAGAAGATATTAGATTTGTGCAAAATTTCACACACAACCCCCGAAAAATAGGTTTTCACGAATTTTTCTGTCGGCCTGTATGTCTGTCGATCTGTCTCTATGTATAGATGTATGTCTGTCCGTGAGCACGGTAAATTTTGAAAAAATCATTAGATTAAATTGGCCTTTAGTAAACTCTTTCAGTGTCCTAAACTTAAGGTCAAGTTTATAGCCAGCCATTTTGATAAGAAGTCTAAAAGTGAGGGCATTTTGAATATTTTTGAGACTTCTTTTTTAAAAATTCAAAACTTTACCAAACGGATGTTTATAGCATTTAAAAAGTTGAACAATTTATCTTAATGGCTTTTTCCATAAAACCAAAAATTACCAGTGTTACAGCATTTACAAAATTCCAAAAAACACACGAAAAAGAACCTTTGAACAAAATAACGGACAATGTAAAAAAACAGGAGAAGAAAAAGCTTGATTTAGAAATTCCCTACAAAATAATGGAAATCCTAAAATTACACACACTCACACACACAAACACAGATATATACATATATACATACATATAAAGTTTGCAATAAAATGTTTACAAACCATATTTTCTTTAAAGAATGCTAATTTCTTTAACGGGTCAATGAAACTACGTCTGTTTTAATACCAATGCTGGTTACGAATCTTAATAATATTCATTTATGGGAATGATAAAAAATTTCAGAAATAAACTCAAATTCAAGAAATCATTGTTTTATTTACAAATTTAACATCTAGGTTTGAAGGTGGAACAACTATCTTAAAAATTAAACATTTTTCTTCTCTATTTCTGGAAACTTTATCTTTTGGGTTCAGAATTCCTAAATTTTAATAAAAATTAGTCTTGTTCGTGGTAAATTAATTTTATTGTTTAAAAATTTATCTTTTTAGATAACATCAAATAATAATAATTGAATTAAAAAATTTTAAATTCAACAAAAATTTATTTCATCTTTCAGGTTGAGAATTCCTGAATTTAATGAAATCCAACTTTTTGGTTGGGAATTCTTACAACAATCTTTTTGTTTAAAAATTCATCTTTTTAGTTTTAAAGTATAATCTTTGTTTTAAAATTGAACTACTTTCTTAAAAACTACAGAAAAAATCTCTGACTTTTTTAGAAAACCATATTTTTGGTTGCGAAACCCTAAACTTTATTGAAATTTAACTTTTTGGATGAAACTTTTTAAATATTTTTGAAGGTTCATTATTTTTTGGTACAAAATTAATATTTTTTATTAAAAAATCATCTTTTTGTTGAAACATGTAACAACTACATTTTAAGGTTTAACTACAGATTCAAAAATTAAAAAGAAATTGTGTCTGCTTTTCTTAAAAATTAATCTTTTTTGTCGAGAATTGTTAAATTTTTGAGTTTTAAGGTTGAATTAATTTCTTAAAAATTAATTTTTTGGTTGATAATTAAAAATTTTTGTTGAAAATTCATCTCTTTGTTTGGAAATCGAACTGTTTTGTTAAAAATTCGTTTTCTTGTTGCAAATTAATTTAGTTAATTTAAAAATTCAATTTTTTAGTTTAGCGTTCTTGTACTTTGTTGGAAATTTGTATTTTTTGGTATGAAATTAACTTTTTTAAATCAAAATTTCATATTTTGGACTTGATAATTCAACCTTTTTGTATAGAAAATTCATAATTTTGTCTTAAAAGTTCACTAATTTAAAAAAAAATATCAACTATTTGGCAGAAAATTCGTCAAATATTGTCCAAAATGGTTAACGTAGTTTTTCGATCATCTTTTAATGGGGATTGATGTGAATGGAGGACCTGTAAAAAATATGAAAGAAATTTGCTCTAATTAGTAAAAACTTAAGAACAACAATTTTACAAAAGGAATTTTGATAAAATTCCAAATTCATTAAGTTTTTTGATTTCAAATCGTAAATTCTAAATTATTTATGTCTTACGGTCCAATCGTAAATCGAAAAAATAAATATGAGTCAAAAAACATGTTCTTCGAAACTCAGATATTTATTTAATTTCAATTCAATTTCAATTTCTGTTCGTCCGTCCTAACCTACGCTAATTTGTTTTCTCGTACAATTTTAAAAAAATGTAGTTCTAATCGATTGAAGTCTCGAAAAATTTTTTGAGAGTTCTAAAAATGACTAAATTTTAAATAATTTTTTTAAAACAATTGACTGAAATGTTACTTTTTTGACTGAAAATTGATCTGTTTGACTATTTTAAACTATCATCAACTCAGGTTAAGAACCTTTGAAAAGGTACGCATGTGTACCGAAACGTCAGGAAGTTTCAAGAGGAGTTTTTTCTATTAAATAAATATCTGAGTTTCGAAGAACATGTTTTTTTGACTCATATTTATTTTTTCGATTTACGATTGGACCGTAAGACATAAATAATATGAAATCTACGATTTGAAATCAATAAATATAAACGGTCGAAGAAAGGATTCATTTGTTTCATCAAATGATTTTACAATTCATTAAGTTTTTCCCAAAGATATTTTTGACATAAATTAACCAGTTAGTTATGATTTTTAAAATAAAATGAATGCAGAGCAATTAGATATAAATACGGAAATTACAAAAAAATCTCCTAAACTTGACTATTAAAGATTTTTCTTCACAGACACACTTTTTGAATGTGGATATAAAGCGATTAATTCAAAAATTTAATCATCAATTGCCTTTTTTATTATCAAGGAATACTTTAAACGGGAAATAAAACTGAATAAGAATGCCCTCAAGAAGAAAATAAAATATGATTTTGCTTTCGTCTTTGGAAATCTTTAACATCCTTTAAATTTTTCATACTGTTTCGCAATTGCTTGAGAATTTATAATAACTTTTGAAATTGTTTAAAATTTTTGTGAAACACCTAAGAGCCTTTTAAAATCTTTCGAATGAGTAGAAGAATCTCAAAATTCGTTGAAATCATTTATAGTCCCTCTGAAAACCTTCTGCTTGTTTCAAAATCATTAAATTCTTGTGAAATTTAAAAAAAGTCTGACAAAATCGATTGAAATTCATCGAAATCTTTAGAATTCCTTAAAGACCCTTTAAATTAGTCGACATCCAAGGCTAAATAAGCAAATCGATTGTTTGTAATTTCTTTACATTTCTCATTCAATTCTTTCAATATTTTAACATTCTTTATTTCCGTGATGATTTTCTGTAATGCTTTAACTAGGATCAGAAAAAAAATTAAGAAATTATATAAGAAAATCTTTATATACCTATATTGAGTTTGGTATAATATTTTTTGTTATGAAGAATTATAAGGTATTGCAAAAGATTGCATAAAATTCAAAGAGTACAATTTTTAATGAACACACTGTTTTGTTTTTACTTTAATAATTTTTAATGTGCCCCCTTCGTTTTATACTTTATCAGTTATTTTGTTTTATCGACTTTTATTTCTAGCGTAGTAGGCATTTTTGAGAGGTTAATCAGAGAAATGTCCTTTTTACACTCAAGTTTATTAATCAGAATAAAAGTTTCAATTCTATAGAAATCAATTTTCAATCTGTTTGGTATTACTTGCAGTATTATTTCGTCCTTCGAAATAAATCAGCGATCAATACATTGACGAGAAAATGGTTCGCAGCTATATATATATCGTGATTATAGAGCAGTAGCACATGGTCGATTTGAGATTAGGGCATCAAATTATTTCGAAACTTCGCGCATCATGTCTTTAGAGCAATTAAGGAGAGGCAGATGCTACATAAAAGCCAAATTGATAAGAGTGGAAACATTTGGAAAAAGTTTGGCGAATGAAATTTTTTAAATATGTAAAGACCTCGTTTTTCTCTTTAAAAAATTGGAGGCAGTGTATAAATAATTTTGGTAGAGTCAAGAAGCTAAATTTAAATTGTATGATTGGACAATGTGCAGCAAATGGAAGTCTTGCATCACGGTCTGTCAATTATTTTCAACAATTTAAGCACTAAATAAAAAAGGATGTTAGAATTTCAAAATCTATAATGATCTTCCGATTGAATGATGGGACGTGTTATTACTTTAAATGATAGACTCGAAATTAGATGTCACTTAGAGATCTTGTTAGCAGTATTGCGAATCCGAAAATGGTACTGATCAGACTTTTGATATCATTGAATTCTTGCAAGGCCAAGGGTAACAAACGATTCACCATTATTTCAGACCAATGTAACTGACTAGTAAATTCCAGAGACAATCAAGCTAGAAGATCTTTATTTGGACAAAAGAAGTCAAACATATATGATCATTTGTGCTACGCATTTTTTAGATTTACTTTAAACCGAAAAAATTAGGTTTGGTGAGGATTTGTATACCCCAAATAAAACCGGTTTGGGTTGGTTTGTTTCTGATCCGATCAATCAAAGCGGATCAGTTGTTTCAGCAGTTTTTTATGTTGGAAATCAAAGTATTATTTACATTATTCAAAAACAAACACGATTTTAAAAGATTATTATTCTAAAAGGACAATTTGAGACTTGAAAAATCGTTCTGTGGTACATCTACCACAACGAAAAGCTAAATATAATCGAGACAATCTACAGATATTGCGTTAAAGAGCAGTCATGAGAAGAGCTGCGGAAAGATATGCGGTGCTCACTGAAGCCTCATAAAATATAGAGAAGATAAGGAAAGAGAAAAAACAGGAGAGAAACGAAATAGTACCAAAACTCTGAATTTAATGCCACGCACAGTCTCAAAAGTGGCATTATATCCAGATTTGCCTGTATTACGAAATAATGCAAGAATACTTCCATTTAAGACGTATGTCGACTGTAGAGTCTAACAGTGTTGATATACAGGACACAATGGTTTCTCAACTACATTATGGTGTATCTCTGCAAGGATTCGAATCAGGTACTGTGACATACGTTTAGGCATCCGTGCATAATTAGCAATCAAAAGCCTTTGTCAACTTGCTCTCATAGAACGCTAGAAATGCCTGAAAGCAGCATCAGTTGCACTGAATGCTTCTGCGGTAGACGATTTCTTGGGATTAGGACAAGTCTACATACGGCCAGCCTTCCCCCGTATCACATCCCACAAGGTAAAGGCTTCTACGGGCATCTCTTCCCCGAGTCGCATAGCTGCCTTGGACATCACTTTCCCCAACTCTAAGGCTAATCAGGGCATCACTTCCCCAGTACATTAAAACGTACCCTAAGCAGGGGTGACATCTCTAATAGCACCTACGGGCCCCTTTTTAGTTTTTTTAACCCTCGAGTGAATGACATAGTGATTAACTGGGAAAGTAATGCCCGGGGAATACATGCCCATTTTTGCCATAGTCTCTATATTTCCAAATTTCGCTAGGTAATTGATGCCTGGGGAAGACATGCTCACTTCTACAACAGTCTCTAGATTTTAACATTTCCCTATGGAAGTGATGCACCGGCAAGACATTCCCATTTTTACCACAGTCTTCGAATTTCAATCTTTCACTAGGGAAGTAATGCCCGGGGAAGACATGCCTATTCTTGCCATAGTATCTATTTCCAAATTTCACTGGGGAAGTGATGTCCCGGGAAGACATGCCCATTTTCCCATAGTCTCGATATTTCTAAATTTCACTGGGGGAGTGATGCCCCGGGAAGACATGCCCATTTTTACCATAGTCTGTTAATTTCAATATTTCACTGGGGAAGTGATGCCCCGGGAAGACATGCCCATTTTTGCCATTCTCTCTTTATTTCCAAACTTTAGTGGGGAAGTAATGTCCGGGGAAGTGATGCCCATTTTCCCATTGTCCCGATAGTTCTAAATTTCACTGGGGAAGTGATGCCCGGGGAAGACATGCGTATTTTTGCCACAGTCCCAATATTTATAAATTTCACTAAGGAAGGATGCCCGGGGAAGACATGCCCATTTTCGCCATAGTCTCTAAATTTCAATATTTCACTGGGGAAGTGATGCCTGGGTGGAAATGCCCATTTTTGCCACAGCCTCTATATTTCCAAATTTCACTAGCGAAGTGATGCCCAGGGAAGACATGCCCATTTTTCCTACAGTCTCTATAGTTCCAAATTTCACTGGGGAAGTGATGCCCCAGGAAGACATGTCCATTTTTGCCATAGTCAACATATTTCTCAATTTCACTGGGGAACTGATGCCCGGGAAAGACATGCTAATTTTTGCCATAGTCCCAATATTTCTCAATTTCACTGGGGAAGTGATGTCCGGGGAAGACATGCCTATTCTTGCCATAGTATCTATATTTCCAAATTTCACTGGGGAAGTGATGTCCGGGGAAGACATGCCCATTTTCCCATAGTCCTGATATTTCTAAATTTCACTGGGGAAGTGATGCCCAGAGAAGACATGCCCATTTTTGCCATTGTCTCTTTATTTCCAAATTTTACTGGGAAGTGATGTCCGGGGAAGTCATGCCCATTTTCCCATTGTTCCGATATTTCTAAATTTCACTGGGGAAGTGATGCCTGGGGAAGACATGCCTATTTTTGCCACAGTCCCAATATTTATAAATTTCACTAAGGAAGGATGCCCGGGGAAGACATGCCCATTTTTGCCATAGTCTCTAAATTTCAATATTTCACTGGGGAAGTGATGCCTGGGTGCAAATGCACATTTTTGCCACAGTCTCTATATTTTCAAATTTCACTAGGGAAGTGATGCCCAGGGAAGACATGTCCATTTTTGCCCTAGTCAATATATTTCTCAATTTCACTGGAGAAGTGATGCCAGGGAAAGACATGCTAATTTTTGCCAGAGTCCCTATATTTCTCAATTTCACTGGGGATGTGATGTCCGGGGAAGACATGATAATTTTTGCCATAGTCCCTATATTTCAATCTTTCACTGGGGAATTGGTGCCCGGGGAAGACATGCCCATTTTTGTCATAGTCTCTAAATTCCAATATTTCACTGGGGAAGTGATTGGTAATCCATGAAGATATTGGACCGTCAATAACAACCAACTGAAGACAATTTTCACTTATCTACTTGTAACGTGAAATCCGAATAAAGGAAGAGAGCAATCTGATCAATTATTGCTCTTCTTCAGTATCCTTTTGATTTACTAGGACTAGTTATAATCATTGCATAAATAAGAATGCAAGAAACAAGGAAATTGGATTTAAATTGTGATGACTTAGTTCCTGATATAAATTAAAGTCAACATGTTCCGACTATTTCACAAAACTTAGGTAACATCAGGCTAATCGAATTCAAAGAAGTGTAATTTTTAGAGACGCGTCTAAAATGAATATGGAGCTTGGATTAATGTTCAGAATTTTAAATAGGATGGAGCAATTATAACTTTTGTCAAAATCACACTTATTATTTTAATCACAATTAAGAAAATCTGCCTTGGAGCAGATTTTGAGTTGACATCAGATGCATTTGTAACATTACAAAAATTCGCAGCTATAAGATGTCCTCAAAAGTTGTTTAATGATAATACAATAAACTTTGCAGGTGCTGAGCAAAATCTTAGGAAAATTTATAAAATTTTACGAGAGGAAACCGGCTTCCTCAACGATATATTGATTCCAGAAAAATTTTAGTAAAATTTTGTACCTTCAGGATTACTGTGCCAGACGTAAACTTATTTGTTGTTAAAAAAAATTAGTTAAATAGATGGCAATCATATCTATTAATAGTTCGGAATTTATGAAATTGATGTTCTAAAACATTATGACAAAATTTCACCGATGGAGTGGAAGCTTGATAGAATAGCCGAAACTAATTCAGGAGAAGGTGAAGTAACAGGTGTGGTTACTATCAAGACTTCAAAATAGACAATTAAAAAGTTCTATCGCGAAATTACGCACACTGGCGGGATGTCTTGTGTGTACCTTATTATTTTCCAATTAATTGCTTTTTGTTTTCTGCTTCATTAGCGATTCTTTTTCACTTTTTTTAACTAGCACAGTAGGAATATTCTGAGACGATCAATAAAGGAAAAAATATATTATAAAGATGAGATGAAATGTTGAAAAAATTCATGTCATATAAAATAGTTTTTTTAAGTTTTTTTTTGTAATTAGAATCATATCGCTAAAATTTTAAAAAATATGGGAGATTTCTAATTTGGAGCAAAGAATTTGATAAACTTTTCTTCTCTAAATTAAAACTACAATTATTTTAAAAAATTCCTGTTCTGCATTAAAAATTCGATGTCTTATTCGGTGGATCATAATTGAAATAATAATAATTTTCATAAATGATCTATTTCAATCGGAATTATATTTAGTTCCATAAAATTTTTTATTTTCTTTCAAAAAAATTATGATTAGCAACAAAGAGTTTTTAAATTCCGTCAAATTCTGAAATAGAACAGGGATTGCTTTCATAAAGTTCCGTTTTACTGATCAGAATTGAAATTATTCTGAAAAATTTTCCATTGCATGTCAAAAATTATCTGTTTTCAGATAAAATTATAATTTTCTACGGGATTTTTTAAATATATTTTTGTCTACAAAATCTTTTATTTTAATTCATAGATATAGGAATTTCATTTTCAAAAGATTTTTGAGGGTGAAGTTTCGAATTATGACCTATTCTAACTAAAATCATGGATTTGTTTCACATTTTCTAAATTAAAATTAAAATACTTTTTCCAAATTTTCCTGTTCCAAGAAAAATTCTAAGTCCTCGTGCAAAGTCTCTGTCCCAAAGTGAAAAATCTAATTCTTTTCGAAAATTTCCTGTTCGGATTGTCAAAACTAGATTTTTTTACTGAAATTTACTGTCAAAAACTAGAAACCATAAGCTCATACTAAAATTCTCTGTCCCAACCTAAAATGATAAATACTTTAAGAAAATTTCCATCCCGAAATCAAAATTATAATTTAATAATGAAAT
This sequence comes from Belonocnema kinseyi, assembly GCF_010883055.1. NCBI lineage: Eukaryota > Metazoa > Arthropoda > Insecta > Hymenoptera > Cynipidae > Belonocnema > Belonocnema kinseyi. The sequence continues at coordinate 55,493,716 of NC_046660.1, forward strand.
TCCCTGTCCCAACTCAAAATGGAAAATGTTACAAAAAGCTTTCTCTATCAAATTCTTAAAGGAAGTTCGTACCCTAATGTGAGCAATAAATTAAAAATATAATCAATATAATTTATCTATTGAAAAAGGATGAAAATATATTAAAATAAATTTTAATATAATTAACAAAAATTATAATTATAATTTTGGAAATTCCCAGTTGTATCTCAGAAATATAATTCTTTTAGAAAATTTTCCACCTCAAACAAAAAATTATAATTTCTGATTATATTTCATGCCTAAGCTCATAATTACAAAACTTTTAGAAAATTGCCTAGCCTGAGTAAAAATGTTATTTTTCAGGAAATTACTTATTCAAAAGTAAAAATTATAATTCAATTCTAAAATTCCATGTCTAAGCTCAAAATGATAAATCTCTTAGAAAATTCCCTGTCCAAAACTAAAAATTTTAAGTACTTTATAAAATTTCCTGCCACAATTCAAAATCATGAATATTTTAACAAATTTTCTACTCAGTCAAAAATATAATTATTTAGAAAATTTCTTGGTTGAAAATAAATATTAGATTCCTTTACGGAAATTTTGCGTCAGATTTCTCAAATATAAATTTCTTTACCGAAATTCCCTTTGCTAAACTCAAATTTTTAATTCTTCACTTCTCCATCTCAAAGTCTTAAAGAAATTACATATTTTAGTTTGAACCTTAGTGACATTTAAATTATAATTGCTTACTAAAATTCCTAGTAATATCTCGGAATTATAATTCTTTTAGAAAATTCCCCGTCCTAAAGTGATAATTCTTATTCTCTGATGAACCATACATCTTTTAGAAAATTTACTCTCCAACTAAAGAAACATGTTCTTTTGCACATCAAATAAACCATGAGCTAGACGAGAAGCTTTATTTTTCATTATTCACAAATGTTAAGTGATGCAGAAAAAACTATAAAATTAGAAAAATTTGGCATTAAATTTTTAAGTAATACGACATTTTATTATTTTTTTTTTTTCAAATTTAAATATTCAAATTAAGAAGAAAAAACAGATATCTTTTCTTTATCTCAAAGGATTTAAATAATTTGAAAATTTCAACTCTGCCATGATATACACTGATAAAAATCATAAGAGCATCTTGATTTCATTGCTGTTCTTCCCTGCGCAAATATTTTTTATATTTAATTTTTATTGTATTTACCTAATTTTTCTGCCTTCATAAGAGTGCTGTATGACTACCGAAACGTTGGTTTTTACTTTGGACAAAAGCTTTTATTGTGCTTTAATACTAATAAAAATTAAAAAGACGGAAGCAGTAAAAACGATAAGGAAGGGGATTTGGTTGGACGCCGTCTCATTTTCTGTCCTCTTTTTCTAATAATTTTTTTTTCAAATTTTAATAGGAACATATAATGGTAGTTTTCCATATTTGGTCGTTGGATTCTTGGCTTTATTCTCAGGAATTTTGCTCATTCATTTGATTATTGGACGTTAAATATGATTTTTAATTTTATTTTAATCTTATTTACAAAATTTTCAATTCTAAATATTTTCTTAGTATAATTATTATTTAGTAAAAATCTTTCATCCAAGAAAATGCTATTAATTACATTCTATGTCTTATAAGTCTACTCAATTTTTTTTAGTTTAAATTCTAGTAAATTAAGGAATTCCTGAAAACGAGATTTTAACCAGGCTAAAGGAATGTCGGAATCATGCGGGTGTAGCAAAGTTTTAAGGCTTGTCTGCCAGCAGCAGTGGAAAACTACAGTACTGGACGCTGAAAACTTTAATGAAGGGCCCAACTACTTCACATTGTAAGAGCAAAACAACGAGAAAAAGGAATAGTTTCAGTTTCAGGAAAAACTTCTTTTTACTCGGAAAGAACAGTCTTCGTGAGTTTTATGGAGCGTCCACCTTAATGGAAACGAATCATGAAAAATGCCTTAGTAAAGAGGAAAAAGCCTTATTTGAATATAAACATAATTTCAATCGGAGATTATTATATTTTATTATTTAAACGAATATAACCGTTAGGTCTATTTTAAAGTTTAAATATTTGCTTATTTTTAGGCAAACTAAATTTTTATAATAATCTTATTATTAAATCTAGATCAATTCATTATAAATTAATAATAATAATAATAATAATAATATGGACAATTTTTCTAGATACGAAGTTTGCCAATACAAATTCTTCTTAGTTTTATAATTTTTTCTTAATTTTTATTTTTATTTTAAAAAATTTTGATCTAGTTGAATATTAATTTTAAAATTTAATAAAAAATTTAATTTATATTTTTATATAATCTTCAAATATAAAATTATACACAAAATATAATTTAAATATTTAATAAATTATTGAAATATTTTTTAATTGTTCAATTCTATAATTATAAAAAGTATATTAGGGTAGTCCAAAAAAGCGTTGAATTTTTCATAATTTTTTTTATGCATATCATCCGAAAATCCACATAAAAAAGGCATAAAAAATATTTACAGGTTCCGCAAGTGCTATTACATTTATCACCTGTTTCCCATAAGAAAAGAAAACGTTTTCGTAAATTTTATCCAAAATTGTCAGTATAAGGTGAATCGATTTGAAACTAAACATTTCACTTTAAAATTAGCCACAAAATACGAAGATAAACTTATTAATCAGATATCTCTCACATACGTCTGTTTTTGATTGTCCCGAAAAACCCCATAAGTGTAAAATTGGGTTTTTGCGATTATTTGGTGCTAATTATGATTTTGTTATTTTTTAATGCAAATCGCTTTAAATTATGAAATTCCAGTCCAATCATACTTACATATTCATATAAATTCTGTTAATAATTTGCTATTGGTAATAATAGATTGTTGCCTTTTTTACCTACTTTTTTTTTACTATGTGCTAACGGGAAGGTTATAATGAATGTAGTTTAGCAAAAAAAAAAGTTTAAACAAGACGTTATTGTTTACAACTATCTTCTTGTTCATATTTACGCAAA
>NC_046660.1:55496802-55511723 GCF_010883055.1 Belonocnema kinseyi
TTATGCCGGGTGGTATTAATCAGCATATCTATATGTATTTGGGGTCGCTGAATCCGAATTCGGGGTACAAATAATCCATTTGGCTCATATTTTTGTTTGAAAAAAGAAAAAAATACACGTAAAATCGACGAAAACAGCGATATTTCGTGTATATTTTCGAGAAAGAAATTGTTTTCATGTCTGGTCGTCTTAATCAGCATATCTATATGTTTTTGGTATAAATGGAATTTTTAATGTCTAGTGAACTTAATTACCATACCTTTATAATTTTTCGGGTTTCTCAATACAATTTCGCGTTAAAAATAATTCGGCTAGATCGAAGTTTGTATTTAAAACTTTAAATTAGCTAAGAAAACACGAAAATGGTGATTTTTCCTTTATTTTTTAGATGAAAAAAAATGTATATCTAGTGGATTTAATCACCATATTTAAATGTTTTTTTTGTCAGTTAATTCAAATTCAAGTTCAAAATAACCCAAGTAGGCTATATTTTATCTTAAAAAGTAAAAAAAAATATGAGCCAATTCGGTCACTTGGACCTCGGATTTGGCTCCAGCGACCAAAAAGATGTAGATGTGCTAGTTAATTCAACTGGGCTTAAAAATATTTTTTTTGCAAAAATATACACGAAAAATCGCTGTTTCTCTTGATTTTACGTCTATTTTGCGTTTTTTTTAATATTAGCCAACTGGGTTCTTTGAACATTGGAATTGGATTCAACGACCCTAAACATATGCAGGTATGCTGATTAAGACCACAGGACATAACACATTTTTTTGCAGAAATAAGCACAAAAAATCTCTGTTTTCGTCGATTTTACGCCAATTCTTAAATTTCTCAACAAAACAATAATAACCCAAACAGGTCATTTGAACTCAGGATTCGAATTCAGCCAACTATGTCATTTAGACACCATATTCGGATTCAGCGACCTCGAAAAACATATAGATTTTCGTTTCTGTTAATATATTTTTCTGAAGTAAAGAATCTGTTTGTGAAATTAATACCTGAATTCAATTCACTTTTTTACTAGAGTTATTATCAATTAATTATTTGATTTAGACCTTTTTAATCTTTATATATTCATGTCACCATAGATGAAAACGTATTTTTTTCAGGGTGGGAGGAGATTAAGAAAGAGGACCTATAAATAAAATACGTGCAATTTCAATTTCTTCTTTTACATTTTTAAATAAACTTTTTGTGTTAATTTGAAATAAAAATTTTGCAAGTTATTCACAGACCTACTTCTCACACATAAAAATAATTAACCATTTTTTCCTATTTTTTAAAGAATTCTTTTTTTTTATTTTTTAAAATGTAATCTTTTTGGTTAGAAATTCAGATACTTGGTACTAAAATAAACTGCTTTCTTAAAAGTATTTTTTCTAAGATTCATCTTTTCGGTTTAGAATTTTACTATTCAATTGTGATAGTATTCGTCTTTTGTGGTTAAAAATTATCTATCGTATTGAATATTCAACTATATTTTTGAAAATTCTTTTTTGGTTTTTTGAAGATTAATTATTTAGTTAAAAAATCAGTTGTTTAACTATACAAGTTTAACTATTCTGTGGAAAATTTGTTGTTTGATTCAAATTTTTTCTAAACTAATTAAACCTAAATATTAAATTTGTAAACTGTTTAATTTTGCGATGAGAATTATTTTTTTTTTAATTGAAAAGTCAACTACTTAAATTGAATTGGAACTGATTTTTACAATCTGATCTAATTCTGAAGACTTTAACTATTTCTTTAAAGATTAAATCGTGTTGCAGAAAATCAACTTTTTTGTTGAAAAACCACATTTGAGGGTAAAATATACTACGGTTTTATAGTCAATTCGTTCTTTTGGCTTTGAAACTCAACGATATTGCTGAAACTTGCTGTATTTTGTTTAAAATTTATCTTTTAAGTCGAAAAATGTATAACCTTTATTGAAAAGTCATCTTTTTTATTGAAAATTCAACAGTTTTTTTTTAAATTGATCTTTTTATGGTTACTAAATTAATCTCGTTTGTTGAAACATCATCTTTCGATTCACGTATTCAAATGTTTGGTTAAAAAATCCGTCTTTTTTGTTAAATTCTGCTGGCTCAATTTTTTTTCGTTTGAAAAATAATGTATTGCAATATAAATTAAATGATTCCATTTTCTTGCTGTAAAGAATCTTTTTAAGTTGAAACTTCAACCATTATTTAAATTATTATCTCTAGTACAATTAAACCTTTCAATAGCCCTCCCTTCTATAGCCTTTCCAAAAAATGACGCCGCGTGACAGGTAGTTGTAAAACGAGCTGTGTAATGTGCGCGGGGTCTGCGGTTGTCACTCAGGCAAGAACTCAGGCGTGAACAAACAAAAGCGGACTGGGCTATAATGAGTCAGTTCCCACCCACCTTATTTGTTTAGAATTTAGCTATCCTGAAAAAAAGCTTGTTTCTTGGTTTATAAATTCATCTCGCTTAGCAGAACATTTTTTGATGAAACTATCAACTATTTTGTTAAAAATTTAACATCTTTCACAGATAGATTTATCTGAAAATTTTTGGACTCTAATTTAATTTGGTGAATTAAGATACACTATAGTAGTGTTCTGACCTTAAAAGTATGTCCGTATGTCGCTAAATCGTTAGACAATAATTTTCATGGTAAAAAGGCGGAAAAGTAATGATTAGCAACAATATTTAAGCAGATAATAACTAACATGATTGGAAAAATGCATTAAATTATTTAAATTTTTGAAGACTATGTCTGCAATTGTTTTTCACATTGCCTCGTAAATAATTAGTGATAATAATGTCAAAAACAGTTTTTATCCCTGTTTACTGAAAAATTAATAAATTTTTGACTGACGATAATATTATATTCCAAAATTAAAGAGTTTTCTTTATATAACTTAATTTTTTTTATTCAACGTAATATTTTTTTTTAATTTTCTAAGTCGCTGCAGATTGAACAGGAATGATCATAAAAAATTCTTCTGTAATTGAATCCACACGTTTCGAAGCCTCAAAAAAATATTTAAAATACAATACTCTTATATTTCCAATTTTTTCTAAATCCTCTTAAAGTCACAGTTAATAATGTTTTTAATTTAGAAACGATATTGTTAGTTAATGGTGGGTCATGAAAGTTTCTTTAATTGGACAATGGATGCGTCTCGAAGACGCCAAGAAATATAAAATATACATCACTGCTGTACTCTAAATATTAAAAAAGCTTTATTTATATCCACAAGATAAACAATATATTTTTTATTCATTAAGAGGCATTAATAGCACGGAACTTTTTTTGAATTTTATTTTCGAGTTCCTTTGGCCAAATTACAACAAATAATTCCAAGAAAGTAAATTTAAAAATTTAGATCATTACAAACCTTCCTCTATGGGCAAGAGAAATTCGATTTACTGAAGGAATTGTACCAAATTGAAAAACTCGTTGAAGTGCAAGTTGTATAGTATTTATCTGTTTGCTCAGAATCTTCAACAAGTACTGAAATCTGATTCCTCGCTTTTGAATCTGAGAAACGGATTTAAGGTTTGAATGGAGTTTTAGAACCTCATTCCAATAGTAATTTAAATAAATTTGTTTGTTTTATTATTTAAGGTTCATAAATACATCTATGATTGAATGGAAATAATGTTTAATTAAAAATGTCTGAAATTCTGCAGGATTTTGTTAAATTTTCGTAATTGTGCAACAAAATATAATTAATAATTAAAAACTAATGTTTTTCAAATAAATATATTCAAATTTTAACGACGTTGAAGTTTGCCACAGATATGGATTTCAAAGTTGTGTAATTAATATAAAAAAAACTAAGAGTCACATCGAAAAAGTAAAAACACCTCTCAATTCGTCTCGGCAAAATCTCGATGTGCATTTTTTGTTTTTTCGTAAACCCATGTTTTAAACAATTGGAGCATTTGTTGTTCAGCGCTGTGTTGCTCCGTGCCCGTAGATATGGATTTCAAAGTTGTGTAATTAATATAAAAAAAACTAAGAGTTTTTTTGTTTAAACAATTTTTTAAACAATTACGCTATTTGTTATTTTTCTGCAATTGTTATAAACAAAGTATGCATCGGATCGAGAAACAAAGTGCATCAATGCATTCCTCTCGAAAAAATTTAGATGTGCATTTTTTTGTACTTTCGTAAACCCATTTTTGAAACAATTAGAGCATTTGTTCTTCAGCGCTGTGTTGCTCCGTGCCCGTAGATATGGATTTCAAAGTTGTGTAATTAATATAAAAAAAACTAAGAGTCACATCGAAAAAGTAAAAACACCTCTCAATTCGTCTCGGAAAAATCTCGATGTGCATCTTTTGTTTTTTTGTTTAAACAATTTTTTAAACAATTACGCTATTTGGTATTTTTCTGCAATTGTTATAAACAAAGTATGCATCGGATCTAATCGTTTAAAAAATGGGGTTACGAAAAAACAAAAAATGCACATCTAGATTTTTTCGAGAGGAATGCATTGGTGCACTTTGTTTCTCGATCCGATGCATACTTTGTATTTAACAATTGCAGAAAAATAACAAATAGCGTAATTGTTTAAAAAATTATTTAAACAAAAAAACAAAAAAGGCACATCGAGATTTTTCCGAGACCAATTGAGAGGTGTTTTTACTTTTTCGATGTGACTCTTAGTTCTTTTTATATTAATTACACAACTTTGAAATCCATATCTGTGACAAACTTCAACGTCGTAAATTTTAACTTATCCTGATTCTTAAATTTGAATTTTTATTTACATATTAGTAATATTTAGTTCGAAATTGCATATATTTCATAGTTAGAAAACTAAATTTAAATAAGTTAATATATCTGACATAATACTATGATGAATATAATGAAATATAAAATATACAAAAAGCTTTTAAATGAAATCTTGCTTTCTTGTTTTTAAGCCTATTTCCCAATAATTTGTGTATAAATAAAAAAAAAATTCAAAATTTAATGTTCAAATATTTTAAATTTCTTAATGCTCAAAATGAATAATTTGACAAATAAATTTGGTCCAATCCTCGGAAACCCTGTTTCTCTGCAATCTTTCTAAATTTAATAATATCTTTTGAAATCCTATGTAATCTTTGATAATATTTTGAAATTTTTCAAAAAAATTTAAAATCTTTATGCATCCTTTGCAAACTAGTTGAAAAACGTTAAATTACTTTGAATTCTTTAATATATTAAAAAATGATTTGTAAACGTTCACAATCTTTTGAAATTTTTTGCAATAGTTTGAAATATTTAAAAATCACTTAGAACCGATTGAATCCTGTGAAATTTTTTTAAAAATTATATAAACAAATGCCTATTATCAGTATTTATGATTAAATAATACTCGTTTTTCTTCTTATTCTGCACAAACTATCTGGTTAGTGATTTTAATTGAAGAAAATTTGTCAAAAGATATTTTTTTATAATTTTTCTCAACAAATTATATCAACAAATACCTATTATCGGTATTTGTAATCAACAAAGAATTATTTTTTCTTCTTATGCTGTACCAACTATCTGTTCAGTGATTTTAATTGAAAACAATTTTTCAACATATATTATTATACAATTTCTTAAATAAATCATTTGAACAAATGTTTATTATCGGAATTTACTGGACAAAATGCAGTTTGCTTGCCAATTGAATTTAAATATAATTGGTCATGTTGTTTAATTTTTCAAGTTTATCATTCAATAATTTTTAAATATTATTTTCAACAATTTATATGATTATGTCTTCATCGCTATTTATGAACAAATATCAGTTTTTTCGAATTGTCTACAAAATATCTTGCCAGTGAAGTGTAGTAATAAAAATTTGTCTTAACATGTTTCTTTGCTTATTTTTTAAACGAAAAATGATTATCGATATTTATTTAAAAAAAATTTTTTTCTGCTAATCGTATTATAGTTAACGACAATTAGTAAAATAAAAAATATAATAACCAAATATCGGTTAACAAATTTTCTTTATTTCAAATCACGTTTCTTTATTTTATCACGATTATGTAGGCAAATTGAAAATTTGGTTCCTTTCGTATAGTTCAAAACATTTTCAATACAAAAAAATAACATTCTTCTATGCAAAAGGGCGAAAATATTGAATTTGTTAAAAAAAGTTAAAATTTTATATTTTATCAAATAGTGGAAAACTATAATTTTGAAAAATCTTAAATTTTAACATTTTGCCGCATGAATCGCTTATAAGAATGGTTATTATAAACTTTTAAATTAGTTGTGGAATTAAATTCCATTTCTACATTAATATGAAGCACTTTTAGCAAAAGAACCAAATTTTACCGATAATAACACTATTTATTAATTTCTTCATCAAATTTGTTTCTTACAAATAAGTGGAATAATTAACAAATTATTTTGATTTCATAAGTCCCCAAACATTTATTCAAGACAATATGAAATTTTCCTGATCAGTTATTAAAGAGTAAAAAAATGTTATGTACAAAATTTCAGTTTTTCCATACTTTGAGGGGAAAAATTAATAATAAACAAATAGAGAAGCCAAAAGTTCGAAGCGTCAAGCTCTTTAGAATTTATTGAACTTTAACTTGAAAAAAAAATTTTAATCGGACCCAAATTCAAAGCTCTGAACATTTTTGAACGAAAAAATTGCATTTCCTCCCACTGTACGCTGCAGCGACTATAACATTGCTCGTTTTTTTTTGCTTCAAATTTTCCTGAACATATTTTCTGGCAAATTGCGCTCATTCGCAGAAAAAGGGTTAAGGGTAAGGACCGAATGAGTACCCTAAAAATACGAGAAAATCGATCTCTGTATCGCGCAACGCGTTTTCTCCACCCAAGAGCCTCATTAGTTCCTCGGCAAACAGCGTCGTTTTCCGCTTTCTTTTTTCGCTCCTGTCGAGTGTGTTTTATTTCAAAGCGGAGATCAGCATTGTTAGGGAAGTGCTTTACGTCTCCTGGACAGTCATGCACGACTTTCTTTTTACTTTCTTCCGACCGACTCATTCTCTTATTTCGTACATAGATATCCGAACTTCCCACTTCACTTTTTCCAGCTGACCGTTAAGCTCACCAAACACAGATACTGGATGCTCATAAAAATCTGTGATACCCCAAAGTTTTCGACCCTGGATCGTGAGGAGTTCTAGCTATTTTAAGACGAAAATACGAAGATCAATCGACCGTAAACTGTAAATATCGTTTTTTCTATTTTTGGACTCTCTGCATCCCTTGTGCAAGTTCTTTTGAAGCAGTTTGTCTCCTAAAAGAGGTATCCTGAAAATAATTTCAAAATACTTAAAAAGATGATTTTTCAGAGGATTTAAAAAATTTTTCAGGATTTAAAACGATTTCTTGGAATTTTAAAAATTTCTAGGCATTTCCAGAAACTCTTAACCATTGTTAGGGTACTTGCAAGGTTTGCAAGTATTTAACGAAAATGTGGGTTTTAAAGAAATTTTAAGAGATTCCGAAGGACTTTTAATTTTTTTAGAAAGATTTTCAAGGATTTTGCGTATTTTAAAAATATTTGAAAATTTATAAACGATTTTATCAAATTGCAGGATATTTTAAGGGATTATAATCGTTCCAAAGGGTTCCCAATGATTTCAAAGGATATTACAGGATTTTGAGAGATTGTGAAAGACAACCCATGAGATAACAGAATTTTAAAACATTTTAGAGTAATTTACGATATTTCAAGGAATTTAAAAGATAATATTGGATTTAAATAAATTTAAGGTATTCGTTATTACTGATGCATGATTCCTACTTCCTCAAAATCCTGCGATATTTTAAAGGACTTCACGAAATTTTTAACAATTTTAATGGATTTCAATGAGTTTTGTAATATTTCCGAATAGACCAGGACCTTTTTATTTTAAATTAAAAACAGTTGAAGTTTCAATTACTCAGTTGCATTTTTAACCAAGAAAACGGATTTTCTATCAAAACAAAAAGAAGAGAAGTAAGCGTGGTGAAATTTTGATGAGTGAGAAAGGTAGGCGTGTTAGCGTGGTTGAGAGTGAGGGGTTTTGATGGAACGGTGAATGAAGTGGTAAAAATCAAAGATAATAGCTGATTTTGAAGTTAGATTGGACTTTGTGTTGTGAAAATTTAGGCGAGGAGGAAGTGGTTTGTTGCGACTCTAACTCAGTAGATAAAGTAAGGTAGAGTAGCATGCTAGTAACATGGAGCCCAGACAGAGGGCAGCAGATGAACGACGGAAACGAGAATAACAGATCTAGTTGGGACGTACGGGAAGTTCAAATGAGAGGGGACCAGGCGGGTATCGAGGTAAGCTGCGAACGTAGTGTTTACGAGCAATACAAGACGCCCGTTCGGAGTGAGGTAATCGTGACAACCGCAACAGGCTTGGGGAGGGGGAGCAGGCGAGGTAGACCTTCAATCTTGGAAACGCTCAACAAAGCTGCACAGCGCTCACATAGCGTAGGAGGATCCGATTTCTTGAGGATTGGCGAAAACAACTGAGTGCGACAAGTAGCGAGGGAATTGTTAGTGGGGGAAGGGGATCAGCAAAAGAAAAAAAGGAGAAGAAGTAAACGAAGACAGAGAAATAAAAAAAATTCTTAGGAAAAAATAAAAACGCAGGAAAGAGATAAGGGTGGAGGAGACGTTTAGAGTTATGGCCAAAAATAAGTTGTTGAAGGGAAGAACAGAGAGAATAGAAGAAGATCTGACCTAGAAGGAAAGGAGAAAAAAATTGGTGATTGAGCGAAGGGCATTGTCCGAAAGAAGGGAAGGTAGAAAAGTAATAATAGGGAGAGATAAAGTTTGGGTGAACTTAGAGGTGTGAATCTTGGACGAAGAAATAAAAAATTGAGAACTTGCCTAACGAGGCAAGGAAAGGAGAAAGATAAATAAGAAGGTAGGAAATACGTCGGGGTTGAGACAATAAAAAAAGGGCTAAGGTTAAGGACAGGAGGAACAAAAGGAGATGATAGGCAGGGCAGGTGTCATTATGGAATGTTGCAGGGTTTAAAAACAAGATTAAGGGTTCTGGAGAGAGGGGGATTAATACAATGGGAAGTAATAACGACGAAGCAATGCATCGGCAGATAAGAAAGACTGGAAGGGGATTGAAAGAATTTCACAGGAAAGTTCTGTGTGGACGAAGCAAGAAACAAGAAAGAAATACTTTGAAGAAAGATGAATGGGCGGAATGGTCACAGGGGTGAGAGGAGAATTGGCAGTAAAAGAGAGTTAAGAAGGGGTTAGGAATGAAGAGCTTGAAGAGTAAATAAGAGGTAGATGGAGGAAAAGAAGTAAGAGTTACTTTTTATAGAAGGTGGTTTAAATGCCTGGACTGACGAACAAGGGGAAGGGATGACGGATGCAGAGTAGGAGGCCCATATGAGGAGTTTCGAACATAGGGAGATGAGGAAAGGAGGTTACTAGACATAACAGGAGAAACAGGATAGTTTATATTTAATGGCAATATAAAAGGAGACGAGGAGGGAAATTGATGACTTTTGCAGGGAAAATAGAGCCAGAAATAGACTACATCCTCATAGAAGAAAGAATGAGGGATATCATAGGATGTCTTCTAAGTTGGTAATGAAAAAGCGTCTGAGCACTTCCCGATAATAGCTACACTGAAAGGTGGTGGCCATTAGCGTGGAAGTTGAAGAAAGGAAACAGGGAGAGAAAGAAACAAGATAATGGGTGTCTGGGGGTAGATAAACTGAAAGAGTCTAAAGGAAAATGGAAAAGGAGAAGATTAGGTATAAAGAGGAGGAGGGAGTAGACTCGTTAATTAAAAAATAATAAGGATCGACTGAGAAGGTAAGGGAGAAGATAGATACAAAGAAAGAAAGAGAGAGGAAACGAGAGGGTGGTGGGATGAGGAATGCAAGGAGAATAAACAGAGAATGAAAGAGTGTGTAAGAAAATGGAGGATAGGGGAAATGGAGGAGGAGCAGCACAACAGGAGAAAAAGAGAACACGAGAGGATGCTAGAAAGGGAAAAGCAGAGGTGAAAGGAAAAATACAAGACAGACGTTAAACAGTGATCGAAGAAGGTAAGGTTTGAAATGTGATAATTATGGAAAGAGGAAGAAGAATGAGCGTGAATGAGGATATAGTAGTGGTCAGGAAAGGGTTGTGGAAGATCTGGAACAAGCTCTGGAATGAAAAGGGCTGCCCTGAAGAGTGAATGACCGGACTTGTGGTAAAGCTTGTCAAAAAAAGAATGGCAAGAAGGTGGAGAAGTACAGAGGTATCTCTCTTATGTCAGTTGGCTACAAAAGATATGCAGAAATTTTAAGAAAATGGTTAGAGAGTCAGGTAGAAGAACGAAAGTATCCCACACATTTAGATATGTTTTATGAAAGGGATAGGGACGATAGACAACATTTACGTACTGAAATACTTAGTTAACAGGAGCCTATGGAGATAAAGAAGAAAATTAGTCGTGTTGTTCGTGGATTTTAAAGCAGATTTGATTAAGTAAACAGAAAAAGCTATGGCGGGCAATGGAAGAGAGGGGTATAGAAGTAAGGCTGGTGGAGAGGATGAAGGAAGTTATTACTGCAACCAGGATAGAGGTGAAGATAGAAAAGAAAAAAGGAGAGGTATTCTGCACAAGAAGAGGTCTAAGACCACGGTGCCCTCTAAATCCGCTACTTTTCAACATGCTGTTGGCAGATTTAGAGGAGAAGCTGAAGAAGAAAGGAAAAGGCGGTACTATATTTGGTAACAGCAAACTTTACTCTCTAGCTTATGTGGATGAACATAGTTTTGTTAGCAGACGGCGAGAAGGGGATGAACCTAATGATAAGAATGTTCGAAAAGTATGTGGGAGCAAAGGATCTGACGGTAAACGTAGAGAAGACTAATGTTATGTGCTTCAGAAGTAGAAAAACTATAATAGATCACGTTTGGAAGAGAAATGGACAAACAGTGGAAAAGATGGACAAGATCTGTTACATAGGTTTTCGTTTCGAGGCAGGATGGGAAAACGAGCTGCAGGTGAGGAAAATAATAGAATATGTGAGTAAAGCAATGGGTCAAGCATGAGGTTTAAGAAAGAGAAGGTTCAAGAACGATTGGAGAATGAGGGCCTGGTTGTTTGATGCGTTGAGTTAGATTCCTCGTTTCTTTTTAATTTTCAATAATTTTGTACCTAACTTTGCATACTGCATGCCAGAGGGAATCTTCAATTTTCTTTTATTTCGAAAATAATGTGTTGCATTTTAATTCTTTCGTTTCTAAATAAACGTAATTTCCTATATTTCTTGTTAGTACCCGTGCTCAATTTGTACTTTAATACTAATTGCGATTTATAATTTCTTTAGCAAAAATGTGCAAAGGAAGAATAGCTGTAGTGAGAATTAAAAAATTAAAATAATAAAAAACGAGAAAGGATAATAAAAGTGATTTAAATTTTTGCCCTTTATTTTGAGAAATCTGTTTTTACTTTTTTTTACTGTTATGTGAATTATTATACATTTTTTGGCCTCCAAATCTCCCAATGGCACTTTTTTATCAGCAATAACGACTTTTTTACGTTGAGCGTCGCTTTGCTACGTCTTAATCGATAACAACGATATTCTAAGCGGATTTTTTTGTTAGAAAAATTTAAATACTATCATTATTATATTTTGCAATTGATTTATATGTATGTGTCAGCCAGCGGGCAACCCTTACGCAAGCGCAGTAGCATAGGGTACCAAAATTGTCATCACTGATACGAGCTTCCCGACTCCGAAGGCATGACCGGAATTCCCCCCCCCCCCCTACTCTGCCCTATTTGAAAGCCAGGCGCGCGCGAGTGCGCGCTGCCTTAAATTGGACGCGTGCATGCGCGTGGTAGCCCTGTGTGCGTTCTCACGCATTACGCCCGAAATCTTAACTTCGCAGGAGTGGGAGCCCCTTTCGCGGTCGTATCTTTGGAGTACGCGATTCCCGAACGTCTTGCATCTTTAGAGTTCGCGCATATGTGAATGAAAGGGAAAAGCGTTAGAAATGGTAAGGCTTATTAAATGTGTGGCAGTTAGGATTATGTGACACATAGGGCAATTTTGATCCAAGGCTCTCAATTATTAATACACATTAATATGAGAATGAACATTTCACGATCTTATCAAAAGTTACAAACGAATACTTGAATTGATGTTAGCATATCTTTCAACAAATTACTTGAACCTTATCTTAGGATAGAATTCCATAAAAAATATATCTCCTCATGAAATATCTAGAAAAATTGATACACAATTTTCGTATTGAGACTCTAGTCTATAAAACCTAAAAGTTGGTGCACGCACTCATCTTATAAATATGCAACAATATACATGTCTTAGATCATAAAATATATTTTAACAACAATGACGTGAAGGATATATAATCTCTTTATATCACGGTATTCAAACGGTCTCTCACATGAGAAGTTTACGACAGGGTCGTCTATTCCTCTTAGTATGGCTTCAATGGCAAATGTGTATCCTTCCGTGCAAAGCTCAGCAAACGCAAAACATTATCATCCCAACCAGTCAGCGCCTCACCGCGGCTTGTCACATCTATTTTCCCAAGTTACCAAACTTACCCTTCGTCGAAAGTTTCTTGCTAATTCCTTGTCCTCCCTAATGAATTATTTTCAATTTGACAAAAAGGAGCTCTTTAATATGCAACATTCTAAAGGGCACTTTAGCTAACGATCGATGTTTCATTCTAGCTATATTTTCTCTAAAACTTTGCACTCTGACAGTCACGACACGAAACCATCGACGAAATTAACAACTTATGCTACTTCTTTAAGAATTTACGCAACTAATGGAAACATTTTTATACATCAGGATATTGAAGTTTCAAAGTGCTTATCTTCTTTATCAATCAACGCGAAAGGCGTTTTTGATAAGATTGGATTGATCTGATGCAACATTTATAAAGGATGACTTTGAGTTGCATCAAGGATCAGAATAGCGAGAAATACTAGTGAACAAGGACAAAAAATTCTCGGTTTGCTTTCTATCAAAATGCAATCATCTCGTATCATAAAAGATTAATCGAGTATTTTATTTCAATCTAATAACTAGCAAGCGAATTCCATCGCGTAAAGCGTGCTTTTACGTTCCTGGAATTTTATTAGGTATTTCAGATTGGTTTTGGGAAATCCAAGATGTGTGCTAGTCAATGGCGAAACAATAATAACAATTTAATGGTATGAAGCTTTTCTTATTAAATTACAAAATATGATTTTTCATAATAATTATAGTTGGCTATTAATTGTATAGGGCAGTTAAGTTTCCTAAAACATTTTTTTTTAAATTTAATGACTTTTTGACGTTTCAAAGTTTGAAAAGTTTAACATACTCAGGAGGAAAATTTAAAATATTTTAAAATGTTATTGAGTATTCAATTAAAACATTTAATTTTCTATTAATATTTATTAAAATTAATGTATTTGTTTTGCAAAAGTCAGATATCCGAAAGAATATTTTTCTATGATTTCAAGAATCAAATAAATAAATGATGGTTTATTTTTTCGGGAAAAACAATTTATACAATTCTAATGTTTCCAATTTTTAAAATAAATTTTTCTTTGCCTGAAAACGTTAGCACAATCTGTTTTTCAGGGAAGAATGTTTCAATCGAATAATTATAGTTCACGATTATTAAGTTATTTTTGAAACTGGAAACAGTAGAATTGTAGAGAATCTTGTTTCGGAAAAAATAGGTGATCATTTATTTAAAATGGAATTATTTTTCAAAAATTGGTGAGAAGCGACGGGAACACAAAATTCATTTGCGAAAAACATGGTTAAAATTGAGGTTTTTCTTTTATTCTTAACATTTTTCATAAAAAGTCATGTTTCTAATTCGAAATGATATTAGTTAAAATATATACATAATCTTATTATCATGGAAAAACTATTTTTTAAGATCTCTGCTATTTGGAAGGATATCTACCTTAAAAAGAACAGTTAAATCGATTTTGTAAGCAAAATTTCTATTTTTCCAAGATAGTGTTTTCCGAGTTTTAAAAGATTAACTGAAATTTTATATATTTATTCAATAAAATTGATAAATATTCGTCTTTTGCCCTTGAAAATTTAAAAATTGGGCAGACTTTGGTTTAAAAATTATTGTTTGTGGAGGCTTTAAATTCTTTGGTTAAAAGTGTAAAATTTTTGTTGAAAAAAGCCTTTTTTTTTTAGTTGATTTTTCTCACTGAAAATTCAAATATTCCATTCAAAGATTCATCATGCAAGTTAAGGATTTATGATAAGAGTTAAAAATGATCCTTTCCCCAAAAACTAATTGATTCGATTACATACAATTTTATATCAGAATCGACCAGACATATTTTTCTAAAATTGAATACTACATTTAACGTCATTTTTACTATTCAAAATGAAAAAATTTGAATTATAAACATATTAAAATTTGAAAATTATGAAAAAGTTAAAAAAATGTTGCATAAAATCTTACATAACTATGGAAGTTCTACAAAAAATATAACTAGGTGTTTAGCGATAGTTTGCATCGTACACAAAAAAAAATATATTTTAGAAAAAAAATGTTTGTTGGCCTCAAAAGTGGTACGGTCACATTAAAAAGTTTGAAAGCATTTAAAATATGAAAAAGGAACTATTAAGAAGTTTTTTATAAACAAGTACTATTAGATTACTTTAAAAAATAAAAGAAACATTGTTATATAATTTATGTTTCAATTAAAAATAAAAGTATGAAGTATAAAAAGTATGATTTAAGAGACTGGAAATTTTTAAATACAATATAATACATACCAATCCGATCATAAAATTATAATTTGAAATAGGAAATAATCCACTGCATGAGTTAAACGTACCTGAAACACAAAATAATAGTACATATTATTTCCTACAATAATAATTTTTTTAATATTCAAGATATAAATCTAAACTTATTGCAGTAAGATATTTATTTTTAAGTA
>NC_046660.1:55511823-55537312 GCF_010883055.1 Belonocnema kinseyi
TATTAAATTTTCAGGGTGTCTACTCAAATTCTTTAAAAAAATAGTTTTTTTCAGTTATCTCTAGATTTGTCTAGGTGTAATTTTTCTTAGAATCAAAATTAAGTTCTCAATAATATTCAAGTATAATGACTGTTAAAAATTAATTAACTAAACCTATTATTAGATTAGTAATTTAAGAAAACGCATGAATAATTATACAACTCTTAAGATACAAGGCTTAAAGAATCTTTTTAGTAACAGGATATTATTAATTCAAAATATGATTATTATTCAAAATATTAATATTTGCATTAAAATATATTTTTCTGAGATTTGTGAAAATATTAAGGACATTGGCATTTTTTAAAATTTTAATATTATTTCCGATTTTGTATAAAGCGATCAGAAAATGTCAGAAACTTTTAAAAATGGGAAAATGGTGGCGTTTTTTATAAAAAATTAAAACTAAATTTTTGTCAAAAACACGAAAATATTTTCCCCTAAATTTTCGTGAAATTTGGTACTAACATGGTGAGTAAATCACATTAGGAATAATCTTTTTCTTGTGTCTCGGAGAGGTGACGGCATTTTTTTGTTTTAAAGAATAAAAATGCACTTTTTTGCAAAAAGACAACGAAATATAAAAAAAAATTTGCTAAAGGAGAGTTATTTCCTTCTGGAATTTCCATACAAAGGTCTATTAGCACTTTTTTCTTTCTATCCCCATATTAATTAATAATATTAATTACTATCTTCGAATATTTAAATTTCAAAGGAAAAAATATTCATATTTAGTTATTTAGCTATAACTTAAAAATTCAGAATTCCTTGAGTTTTCTGATAAAGTTGAGATGGTGATATAATATTCCGTTAACAAAATTAAATTATACCAACCTTTTTCCATGATACAATTTTTGAAAGGAAATTTTTGGTTGCAAATATATATTTAATTATTATAAAAAGGTATAATTTATTTGGAAAAAATAGATATGCAGCTGGGTAACCTGCACCAAAATAATGTTTAGAGATTTTCTTAAAGATTTCTAGATTTTCTTAAGTTAACATTTTTTTCATTTCTAAAGATCGAGAAAGTGTTCCCAACTTTATTTGAATTTTATTCAATAATTTTTTAATACAAACACCTGCGGCAATAAAAGGAGATTTTTTGTGTGTTATTAAATCACTCTAAGAATCATGAATCAAAATTAAAAATACAGCGAAATTTGATATTTAAGAAAATTATCTTTATAACCTCATGTTTAGAAGTTTTTTCAACAGATAAGACGATTTACATTTATATTTATATATACCGGGAAAAAATGTGCAATGTATCACAACTCACAGCTCACAACTTACAGCTCACAGCTAACAGCTCACAACTCACAATTCGCAATTCGCTACTCACCACTCACAACTCACAACTGATAACTCATAACTTATAACTCATGACTCAAAACTCACAACTCACAGCTCAAAATTCACCGCTCAAGGCTCACAATTCACAAATTAAAATTTACAATTCAGACCTCATACCACACAAATTACAGGTTGCCAATTACAGTGCGCGCGAAAATAGGGGAAATTATTGTAGAAGATTTATGGGAAGCTAAGTGAGGGGAAGCGAAGTTTCAAGTTTTGGGAGGGAAAGTATGAAAAAAGAGGGGATTTGGGGAAATTTAAGAAAAGTGAGGGAGGTAAATTATGGGTGGGAGAAGTTTTATCGACTCATTTACGTCCTTATAGGCTACAAAACCCTTTTTTCTAGACGCAAGGTTCCTTCTTTGACTAATTTTTTTAAGTTATAAAATTACTAAACAACCATAAGCGAAATATTACAGTAAAAGTATAATAATACAATTTTTCAAATAAAAAAAATAATGATCTTTATTTTTAAAAATGTGGAGGAAATTTAGACGGAAGTGTCAAGAAAGCTTTGAACCTCAGAAGCATTTGCTCCAGTTTGCTGCGTGCGTTTGTACAGTAATTCGATTGCCATCGACCCGTTAAATGGCTCAAGTGGAAAAGCCGAATGGAAAATAGAAGCGACACGCGTTCACGGAAATACAACGAGTTTATTGAAGAGCAAAATTTTATCGGGAGAATTTCCTGAATTTATGAAATCCTCACCTCGCAATTACGTATTCACATGAAAATTTATTTTTACAAACAAAATTTATTCTCTGATTGAGTATTTTATCAGAACTTCAAAAAATATATTTTGAAAGAAACTGGAAAAATCCTGTAAAATCGAATGGCTTTAAATCACTTTTCTACGAAATAAGGCAAATTTCCTTTAATAATTCTATTTCTTTAGATTTCTTCGTTTTATTACTGATAACTGATAACATCTTATATTATTTGGGATTAATTTTTAATCTTCGAAACTTTAAATAAAGATAAAATTAATAATGTAAGAACAATATTATTTAAATCAATATATTTGAGTTCTACTTATAACGCTACCTTGATGTCTTCTGAAATTAGTTTCAGGAAAAATAATTGGATCAGTAAAGTCTATTGAAATTAAATTTTTCAATTTAAAGAACAAGTGAGGCTTTCATCCTTTTTACTTTATGATGCGAAGAAAAAGACTAATGACATTTTTTATTTATTTCTGTAAAATGCAGAGTTGTATATTCAGGGGAAATTTACCAGGCTTCCCTAAATTAAATTTACAATTTTACTTTAATTATTTTAATAAATTCCCAACATTTCATATATTATCTGAAATCGCTTAAATAATGTATTCATTGACTTCGCGGAAATCCCTTGATTCTTTTAATATACCGAATTCTTGGAATATAAAAAATTTTATGAATATGTTGACTTCTCTTAAATCCTAAAATATTTTGAAGCCCTGAAATTATCATAATTCCCTGAATTTCGTGAATTTTTTTAACATTCCAAATACTTGAAATTCTTAGAATTACCCGAATTTATTGCATTCTAAAAGTTTCTTTAATTCCTTGATATTCTCCATTCTTTAAATTTATGACACGCTCGGAAATCATTGATTTGTCTGAAATCAACTATTTGTCTGAATTAGATAAACGCTTATTTTTCGGCCTTTTGGCCTTAAAAAATTGACTTGCTTACACTTCTATTCTTTTACAAATTTTTTTTACAACTACGTCTTACAAAGTACTATCCATCCACACCGTATAACTAATACGCTCGCTGTGATAGCCTAACCTTCCTCGCTGCGCCTCGCCTCGCCTCGCACGCATTTCGCTCTTTTGTGGCTATGCCTCACATAACCAGCCCCTGTCTCCGTGGCTAACACCTAATACTTAACTACTATTTACAATATTTACATTTCTCTTACATCTACTTTTTTTCCTATTAACAATCTTTCCTTTTCCATTTCTCTCCCTCCTTCCTTCTCTTCTTCTCTATCTTACGCAACACCTTCTTCACCCATGCTACTGCGCTTTTGTCACCTCTTTCATGTAACAATACCTCTATGTTTATCCCCCTCCTTTCCACCACTTCACATTCCTCCAATTAATGCTCAATTTTGCATCCCCTTTTCGCACAATTTACACATTCTCTTCTCTCCATAAAGCCAGAACCTATAATAATTCTTCATGCAACTGCACCTCATTCTCGCTATAAGTTCCTGACTTCCTTGCTCCCCTTTCTTAAACAAATATTGCGCTCTCTCCCTTTGCATAATCCACACAAATTTTCCGTTATACCTTGACTCTTTTATTCTCTCCTCTCCTTCTGTCTTCTCTTTCTCCATGCCATTCTTTTGAACCAACTTATATACCTTCATATCTTCCTCGTGCATTCTACCAGCTTTGTCCATCTGCAATCCTTTCATTCTAAAATACGTTTCCTTTTTCACCTCCACTTTTGGCCCCTTTTTACCAGGTCCCCCTGCTTCTTGGCAGTTTTATAGGTTTATAGGCAATTGTTTTATAAACGTAAGAGCTAGTCGGACGTTTTTCTCAGCCTTTAACTTACCCGAACTGGAAAGAGGAATCTCATCCGCAAATCCTTTAAGAATATTGACACTTTTCGTTCTAAAATAACTTTCCTTTTTCACCTCCACCTTTGCACCACTACTTCTGTTCTCCTTATCCCATCAACACTCCTTAACCAATTTACTTCCCCCATCTTCCAAAAATTTTTCCTAATATTTACACGTTCGACTCCCTATTCTTATCCCTAAACTCATTCTTGCTGTCTCCCGCATGACAATATAGTTCGGCGTATTCTTTGTCAACCCCAGTATCCACTTTATATACCTCTCCTGTACTCTATTTACCTCCTCACTTACCTTCCAACCCCACGCCTTCACTCCGTGAAATAAGACACTCATCACCAGCGAATCAAACAATTTGATTCTCCTTTCGAAATCATCTGTGAACAATCTCTTCCCCAGCCCCCAGACCTGCCTCATCACCACATTTGCCCTTCTCATTCTCTCTTTTATATGATTATCCACTCCCTCATTTACACGAAACAGGAAGCCCAGGTACACAAACTCTTTCACCTCCTGTACCGCTTTTCCCCTCCACTTCCATTCCTCTCCTCCATATCTCCGACCTCTTTTCCTGAACACCATAACCTTTGACTTGTCCGCATTTAACTCTATCATATTCTTGACAAGTAACGTCTCATCCTCTTCAACATCTCCTTTAAAGCCTCTTCGCTCTTTGCCAACAGCACTATGTCATCTGCATATGCGAGTGACCATATCCTAATTCCTCCTACCCTAACTCCTCTTACCACTCCGGCCGCTATCTTACTTTCCATATCTGCGATCAAAATTGAAAAAAGCGTTGGTCTAAGCGGGGACCCTTGCCTCAACGCCCTATCCATCCAGAATGCCTCATAGAATCCCTCCCCTCCTCTCACCCTATCTTTCGTCTCCTCATATACCTCCCTTACCCTCTCGATTAGGCCCCTCTTCACTCCCCTCTCTACAATTGCCTCCCACAACCTCCCCCTATCCACTGACAGGGACGCGCTCTTTAGATCTGCCAAGAACTCGTACACTTTGGCACCCTTTTTGGTTAATTCTCTCTCCACCACGTGTTATTTGTCTGAATTTCTTAGCTTTCTGGGACCTTCTAAATTTCGGGTCCGTATCATGACACACGCGGCAAGTCTCTCTGCAGCAAGTGTCACCTGTGGTATGTTACATCTGTGAAATGGCACATCTGCGACATGTTACTTCTGCGGCATGTCACATCTACAGCATGTCACATCTGCGACTTGTCACATCTGCGGAATGTCTCACCTGCGGTATGTGACATATGCACTGTGAAATTGTCATTTTTGCAGCATCTCTCCCCAATAACAATTCTCCCAGTGGCATCTCTTTCTTCCAAAAAATGTTAAATGAAACCGAAAAATCTCCACATTAAAGTGGCAAAAGTGCGGCAAGTCTCTCAGGACTGATTGTTACAACTGCGGCATCTCTAGCCCGCGGTAACACTCCCTAGAGGCATCTCTCATCCGAAAATAATTTTTCAGTTCACATCAAAGTGGAAAAAATCCGGCAAGCTTCTCAAGAATAACTGTCACATCCGCGGTATTTTCTAAGTAATTCCAAAGATGAAAAAACTGCGGCAAGCTTACCCAGCGGCATCTCTCCCGCAAGAAAAATTTCTAATTAATTCCAAAGATGGCAAAACTGCGGCAAGTCTCGCTAGCGGAATCTCTCTCCCAAGAAACTTTTTTAAGTGTTTCAAAACGTAGCAAAAATGCGGCTAGTCTTACAAGCAGCATCTCTGCCTCAAGAAAATTTGCTAAGTACTTCCAAATGTAGCGAAACTGCGGCAAGTTTCCGAAGCGGCATCTCTCCTTTAATACAATTTTCTAATTAGTACTAAGGAACGTAAAACTGCGGTAAGTCTCATTAGTGGCATGTCGCCCCCGAAAATGTTTAAATACTTTAAAAGACAAAAACTTGCCGCAAATCTCTCGCTGCCATTGGGTAGACGTGCCGCAGTTTTGCCATCTTTGGAATTACTTAAAATATTGTCATAGGAGAGAGATGCCAGTTGGGAGACTTGTCGCAGTTTTGCCATTTTTGGAAGTACGCAACCAATTTTCTTGGGATTTAGATGCCACTGGTTAGACTAGCTGCATTTTGGCCATCTTTCGGAGTACCCAGCAGATTTTCTTGAGGGACAGATACCACTGGGGAGACTTACCACATTTTTTCCATCTTAGGAAGTGCTTGAAAACTTTTCTCGGGGGAGAGGTACCGCGGATGTGACAATTATTCTTGAGAGGCTTACCGAATTTCTTTTAACTTTTATGTGGAGTGAGAAATTATTCTCGAATGAGAGATGCCTCTGGGTAGTTTTGCCGAGAGATGCTGCAGATGTAACAATCAGTCCTGAGAGACTTGCCCCACTTTTGTTGCTTCAATGTGGACTTGAAAATTTTTCCACAGATGATAGATGCCACCGGGCAGACAATTTTCCCATTTTTTTACAGTGAGAAATGCCGCGTGGGAGAGAATCTGCTAGGTAGAGATGCCACAGTTGAGACATCCCGCAAATGAGACATGCTGCAGATGTGGCATGCCAAATATGTGACATGCCGCAGATGTGACATGCCGCAGATGTGACATGCCGCAGATATGACATGCCGCAGGTGTGACTTGCCGCAGAGAGACTTGCCGCGTGTTACATGATATTGACCCTTCCTTAATTTGTAAAATATTCATAATTTCTGAAATTCCATTGACTTCTTATATATGCAATATATCAGAAATTAATTAAATTCTCGGAATTCCTTGAATTCCATTCATTCTTAGAATTCTTAGAATTCGGAATTTTTAAGGATTTCAGAAAGTTTCTAAGACTTTGTAAATTTCCGTAATTCCTCAAATATTCTAAGTTAATTTGAAATCTTGAAATGCATTTTATGCGCAATCATTTTCAAGTCTTTGGAATTTAGCAAATACTCATAATTATGGAAATTAAATGAATTGAGGGAAATCCACGTTTCTAAGAAATTAAGATGACTGAGCGAATTCCACGAACTCCAAGTACTTATAAATATTGCAAGAAATTCTGGGAATTTAGAATAATTCAAGGTATAATGATAATTTAGAGAATTTTAATAAATTTAGATACATCGGACAATTCGAAGGAATTTAGAAGATTTCAAGAAGGTGAAAACAATTTGAAAGAATTTAAAGTGGTTTAAGGAGACTTCTAAACAATTTAAAAGTGTAAAGAAAAATACACAATAATTTATTAATTAAAAAGAATTCAAAGAATTGAAAATTAGAAATTACTGATGAATAACTGATCCACATTCTTACTTTACTAAATTTACTATATAATGGTTGGTTTTTTGTTAAGAATTCTTGAATTTAAGACAAAGAATCGAATGGATAAATTTGGACAGCCACTATAGAATCCTCTTAATTGTAATTTGTAAAAGAAAATATTTTTTCCGGGAAAAGGAAAAAGATGTTAGAACAAAATAAAAAAAGGGAAGACAATTAGAATCTAACCCACCAAATCCCCTGCCTTATTTTTTTTCTAATTTCTTTCGTCTTTTTTATTTTCATTATTATAAAATCACAATTGAAAAGCATTTGTAAATTTTATCCTTCAAAGTTTCTTGGTTTTATTTTTGGGAATTCTATACATTAACTTGATTATTGAACTTAAAATGCAATTTTAAATTTGATTTGAATCTAATTTAAATTTGTTAAATTTTGAGTTAGTTTACTTATAAATTTTAAATCTGATGTCTCTATCTTATCAAGATTTCTTATTAACTTTGAAGTCAAGGGACTTCAAAGGAATTGTGGTTATTTATCCAAATTTACAAAAGTAAGAGTAGTGTAATATCTTAAAATCTGGTTGATCTTATGAAACTGGGTTTTTCATTTTCCTTCTTGACAGAACACAACAAAGGCCTTTGACGAAAATCTTCTCCGGCATCTTGTAAACTCTAGTACTCCCAGATCTCACTGCACCTTATTTCAGACAAATTTGCACAGAAATTTCATAAATATGTATGATCATATTAAAAGCCAGAAAACATTTTATATCTAATATTGTTACTCAGTGTTAAAAAATTTTACTTGAAAAATATTTGCAGTATAATAGCTGCACGAAGTTATTGGAATAAAGCGAAAGAAAATGAAAACATAATAAAAGGTGCACCAAAGGAACTGTTTTCTCCCTAATGATTAAAACGAATAAAAAGCTAGTTATTGCAGTAGACAAACATTAATCAAAAACATTAATTTTTTAACAATTTTTGTTAATTAATGGTTCACATATTTTCAATTATTTGATATTTTTGATGTTTTGAAAGTCTATATTTTTTAGCGAAAATTCGTCACTTGCGTGAAGAATTGTACTTAATTTTCCTAACTTTTACTTTCAGCGTTTCACTATATTAATATTCCTAATCTTCTCCCAATTTATCTAATTTTCTCTGACTTACTAAATGTTGCTATTTCCTTATAAAATTAATAAAACAATGTTACTCAGTTTTCTTTAATATTTGAAGAAATCCCTTGACTTTATATTTATGACAAAAATTGAGAAACTCCACCCCTCACTAAATAATTTAGGTTTTTTAACTTTTAATTTCTCAATAAATCTAAATTGAAAAAATGTACAATAATATAATATAATAATATGAACAATATAAAAGCAATATAATTATAATATAAATGTAAATATTGTGAATAAATTCACTTCAATAATTAAATTACTAATACCTTAACTCGATATATATTCCAAAACTGGAAAATCTAAATTTCCAGTTATAAAATTCAGTTTGAACAAAAGCAATCGAAATTTCAACAAAATGGGTGAATTCTTGACAAAAAAATGAGGCTTCATTCAAAATAAATCAAATTTTTTCAAAGTATTTCAACTCGTCAAAAATTGTATGGTTGATATGGAAGAATTTTTAACAAAAAAATTGAGTACTTAACCACACCTGATACATTTTAAACAAAAGAGTGTCATTTCTAACAAACAAACAAAATAACTTACTCAAGAAGAAATGAATTTTTAAACAAAAAAGTTATTTGAATTTTCAATTTAAAGAGTTTAGTATTTAACCATAAACAATCTGTTTTAACAGCATTGGGAAAAAACATTAATTTTAATGCATTTTTTTATTGTAACTCTTATACGAATTTCACAGCGACTTATTTATGACTTTAATTAGAACTTTGTTTTTCTGATTTAAAGTTTTTTCTGAATAGGACAACTGATGTTGGGCGAAAACGCTCTATAACCAAATTTTTATCAATTTATAAAGATACTAGCCCAGTAGATGAGAAAATAATAGCATCTTTAATTACTTAGTTTTATCTTTTAAAATATCCATACAATCAAATTAATAAAAAAACATTTTTAATCAAGAATGATGCATTTTTTACAAAAAAATATAAATTTTTAATCCAAAAGTTTTAGAGGAAGGAAGGGTGGAATTACTATACAAAATAGGTCAATTGTAAACAAAAATTTTCTTATTAGTTTTTCAATACTAAAGGGAAAGTCTTGCAAAAACAGAAAAAATATAAATACTTTTAAAAAGGGATTAAGGGCAGGATGTGGGGTGAAATGCGTTCCTAACATTTTTCTGAACTCTCTTCTACCCCTGAAAGAAAGCTCCTACATCATTTATGACTGGTCTCTCATTATAAATGGAAAAACGAAACGAGTAAAGCTTAGCCATACGGATGAACATCTCGCCTTTTACTTCGACGTAAAGTGTATTCAAAAAGTGCCACACCTCGAGATTCGTCTCGGAGGCATTATAAATGAACGTTTTTACTCTGAGGATTCCATCCCTGATCTCAGAGCAGAGACGTAAGGAATGGAGACTGTTAGAATGAGATTTCGGTAAAAGAAACGAATTTGCCAGTCCTTGCACGTAAAATCGAAATCGTGTTTCTGCTAAAACTTGGCTGGTGTTGAAACTCGTTATAGATTGCTGTAAAAGACATTTCTTAAGGTCTTAGGAGAGGTGGAAACACCAAGAGGGTGGATTCATCGTACTGTGTGCGTTCGTCGTTCAGCATCGCACGAACAATCAACCTCATGTAGAAGTCGACTCACGGAGAGAGAATTTATTTCAAACTGCACCACGACAACCCTTTTCTTTGTTCAGATGGCTGGCACCTCCAATTATAAATAAAGTAGTGTCTACATGACCAGTAACAAACCACGCCCCCTTTTAACCAGTCCCCCCTGCTTCTTGGCAGTTCTATGGGTTTATAGATGATTGTTTTATAAACGTAAGGGCTAATCGGACGCTTTTCTCATCCTTTAAATTACCCGAACTGGAAAGAGAAATCTCATCCGCAAATCCGTTAAGAATATTCACACTTTTCTTAATTACTCAATAACTACTGCTCGCTCAAGTTCAAAGTTCGTTAAAGATTTTAAGGGAGAGTGCATTTATTTCAAACTGCACCTCGACAACTCTTTTCTTTGTTGAAACGGCTGGTATCTCTGATTATAAATAAGGTTGTATTATATTTCCGGACACAAACTACGTCCATTTTTTACCAGAACCTTCTGCCCCTGGGTAGGTTCGTATGTTCAGACAAGATCATTTTATAAAGGTACGAGCTGATCAGACTTTTAGGATCAGCCTATAAATAACCTGAACTGGAAACAGAAATTTTATCTCATCCGACGAAATCTTATCCGCAAATCCGTTTAGAATCTTCACACTTTTCTAAATTACTCAATAACCACTGCTCGCGCAAGTTCAAAGTTCGTTAAACATTTTAAGGGAGAGTGCATTTATGTCAAACTTCACCTCGACAACTCTTTTCTTTGTTGAAACGGCTGGTATCTCTGATTATAAATAAGGTTGTATTATATTTCCGGACACGAACTACGTTCTTTTTTTACCAGAACCTCCTGCCCCTGGGTAGGTCCGTATGTTCAGACACGATTGTTTTATAAACGTACGAGCTGATCAGACTTTTAGGCTCAGCCTATAAATAACCTGAACTGGGAACAGAAATTTTATCTCATCCGACGACCCTTAAAAAATGTTTACACATTTCTTAATTAATCATTAATTGGATTTCAGTAACGTCAAAGTTTATAAAGGATTTTACGGGAGAGTGTATTTATTTCAAACTGCCCCACGACAATCCTTTTATTTGTTTAAACGGCTGCCGCCTCCAATTATAAATAAGGTGGTGTCTATATGCCCGGACACAAACACGCCCCCTTTTTCCAGCTTTCCCTGCCCCTTGAGAGATCCGTAAGTTTAGACACGATTTTTTTATAAACGTACGGGCTGGTCTGACTTTTATACTCAACCTATAAATAATCTGAACTGAAATGGAAATTTGCATCTCACTCGACTATCCTTTAAGATTATTCACACTTTTCTTGATTACTCCATAACCGTAGTTGCGCAGCTTCAAATTTTATGAAGGATTTTAAGGGATAGTGCATTTATTTCAAAGAGCATATTGATAACTCTTTTCTTTGTTCAGACAGCTGGTACCTACAATTATAAATAAGGTAGTGTCTATATGTCCTAACACAAACCGCTCCCCCTTTTTCAGCTTCACCTGCCCCTTGGCAGGTCCTTATGTCCAGATACGATCGTTTTATAAACATGCGGGCTCGCCGGGCGTTTACACTCAGCCTACAAATAACCTTAAACGGAAAGAAAAATTTCACCTCTTCCGAGGATCGTTCACGAATATTTACACTTTTCTTAATCACTCAATAACCACGGTCGCACAACTCCAAATTTTATGAAGGATTTTAAGGGAGAGTGAAATTATTTCAAACTGCACAATCACAGTTCTTTTCTTTGCTCAAACGACTGGCACCTCCAATTATAAATAAGGTAGTGCCTATACGTTCGTACACGGAACACGCCCCCCTTTGTTAGCTTCCGTTTTCCCTTGAAATATTTGAACGTTTAGACTCGACTGTTTTATAAACGTACAGGCCAGACGTACGTCTAGACTCAGCCTATAAATAACCTAAACTAAAAAGAGAAATTTTGTCTCATCCGACGATCCTTAAAGAATATTGACATTTTTCTTAACTACTTCATAACCGGTTTTGGGCAGCTTTAAATTTTGTTATGGATTTTAAGGGAGAATGCATTTATTTTAAACTGTCTACAAATAACCTGAGCTGAAAAAATGACCTCGAATTATGAAAAACCATAAAATAGAAAGCGAAATTTCATCTCATAGTAAAATCTCCCAACAATGATTATAGTTTCATTGATAACGCATTATACAATTTTGCAGAGCTTTAAATTGTCCAATGAATTTTAAGAGAATGTGACTTTTTTTGAACTGCATAACTCTCAACAACTGAACTCTGTCTCAAATTATAATTATAGCAAAAATAAAAAATAAAATAAATTTCATCTTATACGATGCCTTAACAAAGTTTGAATTTTTCTTGATTACAATTTATACGATGTTTCGGAACGTCAAATTTTACAAAGGATTTTACGGAAGAGTGAATTTATTAGAAACTGCTCCACTCTGAATAAATAGCCGCCGCCTCAAATTATGAATAACCAAAAAATGAAAAAATCAATTTTATCTTATCCAATTATACCTTATGAAGGTTTATACTTTCCTTGAACACGCGTTATCCAATGTTGCGTAACACAAAATTTTATTAAGGATTTTACGATCATGATGGAGAATTTTATGATGAAGCACGCTACTTCCAGTTTTCATTTATGTCGGGTTTAAAACTTTATTCTCGATAGGTTCAACATTTTTGCTATTAAAACCCGGCTAAAAACAGTTACAATGTTCAAAAATCAACAAAGTCTAAAGTTATTATAACAATAAACATAGGTTGTAAAAAAATATTTTATTTGTAATTCTAAAACTGAATATTATTTTCAGAACATAATTATTTAAAACTAGCTGTTAATTCGATATCTGATGTTCCTACTTTCTTTTATTTATAATAGTTTAGTGGTTATGTGACGAAAAATTGGCTTCCTTATTATAATCGACTAGCAAATATATTTACTTTCTTATTTAAACACGAAAAGTAAAATATTTCTAAACTTTGTGGGTACATAGAACTTGTCAGGGTACAATAATAGTGCCGCTAAATTAAAAAAAAAACTTTGCTTAATAATTTATTATATTCTTTTTATAAGAAAAATTAACAAACTAATTCCATGAACTAATTTCTTGTATTAACAATATTCATACATTTTTATCAAACCTTTTACGATTATGTTGCAGAAATTTATGATGGAGCTCAACACTTCCAGTTTTTATTTATGTGGCGTGTAAAGCACGTATACAATATTTTATATATTAAAATGTTTAAAAAAAAAACCTAAAATTCAACAAAACTCCGCTAAATAAAATATTAGCAGCGTCATTTTCCACTTTTCGTGTGAATGAAAAATTTGTTCTAAAATTATTTTATTAAAGTGCTTATATCAGAGAACAATTTAATTAAAAATTTAAAAGACTTTCGCTGGAAATAATAAAAAATTGTGCAGGAGAAATATTCTGTCACGCACCTATGCCAAAATAAAAATGTAAAATAAAAAAATTGTTTAGAAACTTAAAAAATATTTGTTCAATATTTCTGATTTACAAGACACAACTAGTTCTAAGTTATAAAAAAATAAAATCATGAATAGAGTTTAATTATTTTGTGTTGAGACTTTCAAAAATAACTATAAAATCTATCTCCAAAGTTGATTGACTAGGTCTCTGCGTTTCTATTTCAGGATAAAACTCGAAAATAATTATTGTAAGTATTCATAGTGATAGTAAAGATTTTTAATATTTGCAAAGATTTTTAGAAAATTGGCATAAATTTTACAAAGACTTCACAAAGATTTTAAAGATTTTTCAAGGATTTCCCAATGAAATTTAGAATATTTTTCAAAGTTCTTCAGAGAATTTCCAAAGATTTTACAAAAATTCCAATGATTTCCCGAAAGACTTTACAAATATTAAAAATATTTCGCAAATGTTTTTATAGAATTCTAAAAAGTTTTATATATCACCCGAAGATTTTTAGAGAATTGACAAAGATTTTAGAAAGATTTTAATGACCTCAAAGATTTCACAAAGATTTTGAATATTTCCTAAAGGTTTTTAAAGAATTTTAAGAGGATTAAAAATATTTCGCAAATTTTCTTACAGAACTCGAAAAAGTTTTATATATTACCCGAAGATTTTTAGAGAATTTAAAAATATTTTACAAACATTTCACAAAGATTGAAAATATTTCGCAAAAGTTTAAGAGAATTTGCTAAAGTTTTACAGATATTTTACAAACTTTTCAATGATTTATCAAAGATTTCACCCAAATTTTGAATATTTCGCAAAGATTCTTAAAGAACTCGCAAAGATTTTATGAAGATTTGAAAAAAAGTTATTTTTTGCAAATATTTCCAGAGAATTCGCAAAGAGTTTAAAAATTAAAAATATATTTTAAAGATTTTGAGAGAATTGGCAAAGATTTCACGAAGATTCCAATGATTCCTTAAAGATTGCACAAAGATTTTAAATATTAAGCAAATATTTTTAGAGAACTCGAAAAGATTTTTAGCGAATTGAGGAAGAATTTGCAAAGATTCGAAATATTTTTCAAAGATTTTTAGAGACTTCGCAAAGATTTTTAGAGAATTTGGATGAAACTCGAAAATATTTAATGAAAATATCCATACTGTCAATTAAAATGCCTATTTTATAATCGGACAAATTTTTGTGTATCCAAAAATTGATTTATCAAGGTTGATTCCAAATAACAGTTAATGATGAATATTTTTGTACAATATTTTAATGTTTTAGTAAAGTTTATTTTCTTTTCAATAATAGATTATATTAAATAAAATACTTGTTGAAAAGCAATACAAATATTTAAGACTCAACAATAACAATTTTCCTGAAAAACACAAGACAAAAATTCTTTTTTTTTTTTGACAAAAATAAAAAAACAGGAAAGAAAAATGAGAAAGCAACCTACGAAATCCTCTTTATTTTCTCTTTTTTATTTTTATTCTTTTTACTTTTTTATTTTAATTATTATCCAATAACAATAGAAAAATATTTAAGCAGGCACGAACAGCAACGAAACCACGAAGTGGGTATCAGGGAGAGAGCTTTGTGGTGTTGTTGCTGTTCCTGCCTGCTCAAATTTTTTTTGCCTAGATAACTGTGCTCTATGATTGCCAGAACTTTAGTAATTTTTGTTTTACAAACCTTTTTTTATTGTGATTCGATAATAATATAAAATAACGAAAGAAATAAAGAAAAAAATTTTCCCGCTACGCAGGCACATTCCCATCGCGCGCGGCTCGCTTCACTCACAATTTTGAGCGCGCCTAGGGTGCGCGACTGTTGGTTCTTGCGCTTCGCGCTTGATGTTGTATTTATCTCGCTCTTAAACCTTTTAAAATCAAAGGTGAACGTATCGACAACTGTAATTTTGTGATTTTGAACTCTCTTTTATTAAAGCTCTTTTGGCTTTAACGAACAAATTCTCATCACGTATCTCGTGATTCGCACTCGATTTTGTCCAATCTGTTAACTTTTCTACATTAAACACAACACTTATATTAATTATAATACATTTTTTATGTAACTCTGCAAGGGATTACTTATTAAAAAATTGCAAAATAAAAAGCAAATTGTATTTATCATGATTATTTTTGTATTTGTTTCTTATTTTGCTATAAATTGTATTCTAAGCTGCTCTCAAACATGTATCATTTCAATAAATGTACATCATTACAATTCATAATATACATAAAAATTGAATCATACTAATTCTTATTTCCTTGTTTTTATAATTTTTTTTTATTTTTAATGTTGTTTTTACGATTACATAAAAACTACTGCGCAGCTGCTAGGTTTTTTAATTTTATGTTTTACGATTAAAAGAAAATATACTCGTCCTATCGAAAAATAATTAATAATAAATCTACAGATCTTTCTAGGCGACCAACTTTTGTCTGGTAATTTCAGTTCATATCTTGTGTCGTTTTTTCAAACAAATTTAATATTTTTATTTAGAATGTTATTTTTTACGACTAAAGCAAAAACTAACTGTCCTATCAAAAATTATAGCCCTTTTTTGAATGCACAAGTTTGGTCTCATTTGTATCGTAGCTTATATCGAAAAGTGATTCATTCTTAATTTGTGATTCTTTCCAGGGCGCATAATTTGAGCTTTTCCATTTTTTTCGTATCTTGCATAGTTTGACCAAAAAATAGAATTTTTGGATTTTTTATTATTTTTGGTAGGATCAAATTTGGAGTGTTCAACTTCTCGACCAAATTGGAAAAGTTGTTATTATAGTCCTGTATGGCTTTCAAAAAGCAAAATTTTTCTTCTTTCGACTTTTTTTCATATTATGCGTTTTTTGGCTTAAAATGTTCATTTTAGTTTGTTTTTTTGGATCTTAAAAATGCTCTAACTCTGATAATTTTATTTCTATGAAAAAAAGTCAAAAAGATAAATTGTTAAAGTTTTGAAGTACTATGAACAACCGTACATAGAATTTTTACATCTTTAAAAAATGTGGTTTCAAAATTTTTTTGTATGATCACATTTTGAATTTTTAAGTTTTTGACCAAATTGAAGAAGTTGTTATCAAAATCTGGTAGGACTTTAAAAAAGCAACATTTTTCTTCTCCAGACTTTTTTTCGTGTCATGCGTTGTTTGGCTTAAATTTTTAAAAAAGTGCTCTCAGAAATATTCAAAATGTGCCCACTTTTTGAATTTTCATCCAAAATGGCTGGCTAACGAACTTGACCTTTAGTTTAGGAAACTAAACTAGTGTACCAAAGGGCAATCTAATAGAATAATTTTTTAAAAAGTTATTGTGTTCACACACAGACAGGCAGTCAGACATACAGACGTACGACAGACAGACACATTCGTAAAAACCTGTTTTTCGGATTCAGGGGGTCTCAAAACGTGGATATTTGACAAAAACTGGCGGGGTCAAATTTTAGACAAATCTGACACCATCTCTGATGAGAATGTAAGAAAATAAATGGGATTTGGTTGGTTGCCTTCTCATTTTTATATCCTCTTTTTTAGTGTTGTCCAAACAAATAATTTTTTCTGTTATTTTTGGAATTTTTTTTCCAAATTTCAAATTTTAGGAATTCTACACATTAACTTAATAGTTGGACTCTAAACAAGATTTTAAATTTGATTTAAACCCCATTTAAATTTCTTTAATTATTAAAGCAATATAAAACCATTGATCAAATTGATTAATACAAATTTCACAACTCTTACTGAATTTAAAATAGAAATACATGATTCTTTTGCTCTTTTTTAACATGTATAATATCTAAAAAAAAGGATTTTTCTGTTTGTAATATTCTGTTTCCATTTAAAAAATTAGATCTGATTTACACTCCTGAGCTGGAGTAATAAATCTTGTTTGATGAATGGTAAACTAATTTGACGAACCGTTTAGTATTTTTATCTTTCGGGAAGACTGTTAAATGTTCGATACGATAATTCATGCAGAGTATAGCCTCAATGCAATTAAGTCCGCCCACCTGCTCCGTTGAAATATCGTATTGAATATTTAAAATAGTTGAATTTTACTTTAAAGAGGGCAGCTAATCACCAAATTCATTTAGTGTAATAAGAGTACATTTTTGCACTCTCGCATTAAATTTAGCATCTCGAGAGTAAGGAATTTAAATCAAGTGGCATCATTGAACTTTTCAAGAAGAGAATTCAACTTATTGCCAAATTTTAACAGACGAGTAGATTTCATTTGCTAAAAAATATTCATCTGTAAAATATTTAATTATTATTGCTGGGCGAAAATAAAAATTGTAAAAAAAATTAGCATTTGCTAGCAAAATATTGTAACAGGACCTGCAAAAGGTATAATTAATATTTTTGCGTATCTAATTAAAAAAAATTATATTTTTGGAGGTCATAAATGTCTTATAATATTTACTCATCTTTTTATTCATATTTTTAAGGTAATAAATAATGTTTCATGAAAGCTTCTTTTCAAAAACAGTATTTAACGTAACTGTAACTGATGATAATAAAGATTCCTTAAAATTACTCTTATCATAAATATAACACCTGGCTTGAGACAGCGTATATTTCTGAAAAACTATTTTTCTTTCAGTCTTTTTCGTAGCCTAATTGGAAAAGAAGCCGACCGGCAATCGGAAGTCCAGTGGTTCGATTATCAGCGGAGCGTTGTTAGAATATCTTTTTTTTTGATAAAAATAATTGTATGCTTTAAAGCTTTGAGTAGAGAAATTGACATTTCCAAGAAACTAAAATCACCGAAAATCGTTTGATTGAATTTATTAGATGTAAACCCATTTCAAAGTAAGTGAAGAGTATGTGCCGTGCTAAAATAATTCAATTTATTATAAGGATTATTTTAGAATTAAATACGGAAATTACTGTTTGGAAAAAGTATTATTTAAAAAAAATGAAATCAGTTTTTCAAAAATTAAATGTATTTACATATATGATTTCCAAAAAACATCACCAAATTAATTATACTTTTTTGGGTCTAAAACACTACTTTCCCATATACTTCTAATTTTGAATTCCATATTTTTCATTAATTTTGAGATAAAATATAATTTCTTATCAGTTTTGGGAGCAAACAGAATTTTTTATCTTGCAGGGATCACAGTTCGATAAAAGTTAAAAAAGAGGAGAAATTATCATTTAATTTTACATCTAGAAAAAAAGAAAACATTTTTTTACAAGAAACTTTATTGTTCTACAAAGTTAAAAAAAATCTTTGGGAATGATTAAAAATCTTCTAAACTACCTTAAAATCTTTTGAATACTTTAAAAATTTTGTATATCTTTCATGTGTCGATAAACTTTTAAATTAATGGAAGTCATTTAAAATCTCAGAAAAATAAGCTAACTCGAAATTATCCATGGCATTTCGTTAAAAGACCAACTAAATAAAATATTTCTGGATTTTAATTTTATACTATCACAAACTTTCAATATTTTAAAATCCGTGAAATGCTATTTTATAATATTTAGAGTTCTTCAAATTTTTGAAAACAAACAAAGATTTTATAATTTATTATTTCTAGTTAATTCGATATTTCTAAAGATAACTCTTACTTTGGAAACTTTTATATTTTCACGGATGTCGATATTTTTTACTAAAACAATTATTTATAGGCATTTTAAAATTGACCTTTGAGAGAC
Organism: Belonocnema kinseyi; assembly: GCF_010883055.1. Taxonomy (NCBI): domain Eukaryota; kingdom Metazoa; phylum Arthropoda; class Insecta; order Hymenoptera; family Cynipidae; genus Belonocnema; species Belonocnema kinseyi. The sequence goes on from NC_046660.1 coordinate 55,530,982, forward strand.
AAAAACATTTCAAATAAAAAATTGTTTTAATTTCCATATATTACAATAGAAAAGCCATTTTTCTGTGCATTTTGGTATGAAAGGAAAAATTAAGTTTTTTTTATTTAGTGCCAAGTATGGGAAATAAGTTTGTTTGGATTTCGGTAAACCTTTACATCGATTTAATATTATATGGAATGTATATTAAAAAAAATTCGAAATCTTCTAAAAACTGCTCTAAAATTGTCGAATTGCTAAAATCTGAGGTTGTTAGAATTGTTTAAACTTTATAATTATTCAAATTTGAATTCCTTAAAAAATACAATTGAGATTAGCTGTACAGCCTCTAATTCTAATTAAAATTGTGGTAAAAACACAAAATTTAATTGATTTTATTTTCAAATTATATTAATATATACTAAAAACTTCTATTTGGGTGTTTAATCTGTTAAATAAATTATTTTTGCTACCTTTTTAAAAATTGTAATGTCCTATACTAATGTCAACTTTCATAGAATTAATATTGTTTTAATTTCTGAATAGGATTAAGATTACTTGAAATTAAGATTACAATTTTAAATCATGAATTTTAAATGTTTTTGTTTGAAAATTGTTTAGCGATTCTTCTACAGTAAAATATTATTCAATTTTAATTAGTGACTTTTTTAAGTCTTCAATAAAAATTTTTTTTATATTTGAATACTTGGCTTAAAATGTATTCACTTGTAAATTGTATAGTTTTAAATTTTTTAATTTTAAATTTTCTAAGTATAAAAATTTTAATTTTATATTACTCTATTTTAAATATTAAAAGAAAAATTTCGCTTTCACATAGGAAATAAATAATAATTTGGGTATTTTATTTTAAAATTCTGGTCCTTTATATCAATTGTATTTGAGTACTTTTGTTGTCTTCTATAGTCTTTGATATCAAGTCATCGTTTCGAAGTATACTATTGTACGAAATGTAGCAAGAACGAGAACAATGAAGGGTGCTGTAATAAACAAAAGTAGGAAATGTCACTTCAGTCATATTTTTTTACATTTTTTATTTCCCCCTTGCTTTCCTGTGTCGCGACAGTTTCCGTTTTTCTCTTTTAGCCAGCACTCTGACATTCTTGAAGTATTCTCTAACTCAAATCTTGAATTCATTGAGGCTAATATTTCGTTTACAAATTCCAACGCTCTATTTAGATAAGAGAAGTGTTTAATTCCATATTTAACTAAAATAATTAAAGAATTTAGTTTGAAAAACATTTTATTAATTATTTATTAGCGATAAACTGAAATAAAATTCCTAGCATCAAAGGCAGGTTTGTCAATGTAAACCTGGAGATTTTTTTAAGACGAGAAACCCGCGGGCGAAAGAATCCTTTGAATAATTTATAATAATTTTCATTGTAAAAAAGTAGCCGAAAATTGTATAACAAAATCATGATAAATTAGACTTGAACGAATTTTAAATGAAAAAGCATTAATTAGAACCAAATTCAATTTTCAACAAAACAGATGTTCTTTTAACCAATTATTCGAATTTTAAAACATTAAAATTAATTTACTGCCGAAAAATGACGAATTTTCATCAAAATAAATGAATTTTACAAATTGGTAGAATTTCCAGCTGAGAAATATAAATTTGACACTAAAAATGGAATAGTCAAATTTTCATTTTTAAAAAATATTTAGCCAGATAAAAATTAATTTTCAATAAAATAGCTAAATTCTCAACCAAAAAGAAAAATTCTCCACAAAACATTGTATTTTTAAAGAAAAAAAATTTTGAGCAAAATTCTGGAATTTCATGCAAACATCTTTAATTAAAAGAATTTTCTAATCAAAAATTTTAATTCTAAATAAGAAATATTATTATTATTATTATAGTTTTATTTAAAATATTTATTTCTAACCAAAACAGCTGAATTATCAACAAAATAGTTAAATTCTCCACCCAAAACGGAAATTTCGACAAAACATTACACAGTGGGCACAAAGTTTGGCGACGTCTTTACGACATCGTTACGACATCTTTACGACAACTTCACGAGATCCTATATCCATGTCGTTAAGGTGTCTTCACGATATCGTAAATAAGTCGTATGATCTCACGATGTCTACGATATCGCAAAGACACCAAAACGACATGGACATAGGATGTCGTAAAGATGACGTAAAGATGTCGTAACGATGTCGTAAAGGCGTCGCCAAATTTTGTGCCCGCTGGGTAGATTTCTAATGTCTTAATTGGGTTAAAAATTATTTTTAACCAAATAGTGGAATTCTTAACACAGAAGAATAACTTCATTAAAAAAGGACAAATTTTAAATAAGTTACATGAACTTTCACCCAAGTAGATGGCTTTCAATTTAAAAACATAAATTTTTAGATAAAAATAAATTTCCTGTCAAAATTAGTTCACTTTTTAAACTTAAAAATATGGATTTTTCACAAATATTTGAAGTTTAAAATCAAAATTATATTTCATTAAAAATCTGTTGCATTTTCAACTAAAAAACATGAATTTGAAAAAAATTGAATAGTTAGATTTTCAATTAAAAAACTAATTTTTAACTAAAGAAAGCTTCATTTTTATAGCGATAATCTTAAATTTTAAAAAACACGAAATTTAAACAAAATTCATGAATTTTCAGGTCACAAAGCCCAATTATAATGGAAAATTAAATATTAAAACTTTTACTTCAATAAACTAATAACCGCTTCCAACATAAAAGCTTCCTAACCCAAAAAGGTGAATTTGCAAGAAATTATATAAAGTTTTCAATAGAAAATATATTGGACGAAACAACCTGTTGAATTTTGAAATAAAAAATATTAATTTAATATCAAAAATAGAATAATTAAATTTGTAATGAAAAAACAAATTTTTAACCAAAAAGGCTGAATTTTTAAGAAAATAGCTAAAATATCCACCAACAAAAAGAAATTTGCATAAAATTTAATTTTTGGGGCAAAAAGGATACTTTTAAACAAAATTCTCTAATCTTTAACAAGCTATATATATATATATAATTAAAAATTTGTCATAAGGACAACCGCAGGATCCGACAAAACCCTCGTGCACCCTAAGAACACGGAGTGACCCAAGGACAACCGCCTTCTGCATTTTTCCCGCAAGTGTTCTAGCATATTGTTGACACGCAGGGATGCTTTTTAGGCTATTAGCAAGTAAAATCTTGGCACCTCCAAGAGCGCCGATAATAAGGACGATCAGTTTAACAGAATATTCCGCGTACAATCGTTACAACTCCGTTATAAGGTCTCGATACCTCTCTTTCTTTTCATGTTCCACGGCTATGATGTTTTTGTCAGCTGGTGACGAAAATTCGATAAAGAACATGGTTCGCTTCTCGAAGTCAAGAAGAACCATGTCAGGCCTCTAGTGAGCAACAGAAACAATTGTCGAGAATATAAAGTTCCAGTATATGCGGCACTTCCCATTCTCGACAATTGACTCAATTTCCCTAGGAGCATTTAGAGGAGCGATATTAAGGTGAATGCCGTAGGAGTGACAGAGATGGTAATAAAGCACTCTTAGTGCCGCATTGTGCCTTTGAATGTAAGTCGTTCCCGCGTGAGTTGGACAACTAGATAGTTTGTGAGCTAAATGCTCGGGGTGTGCATGGCACGCCCTGCAGCTATCATCGGGAATGTCTTGGCTGAAAATGTGGCGACAGTATGTTAAGGTGGAAATGACATCGTCTTGGCATGCAAAAATGAAAGCCTCTGTACCAGTCTTTAATCCGGGCGATTTAAGGAAAGCAAATGTTAGCTCAAAAGACATTGACTGATTCTTCACAATTCTGTGGAAGATACGTGCATCCTCTTATCGAGGAGCTGTTCACGAAAGTTTTTCTCTTGTGCTTTCTTAATCCGGGCTTTCAGGAGTGAGTACTCAAGATAGATAAGATTTGATGCATTTTGCTCACCCCCAATACTGAAGTCAAGTCCGAGTATTTCAGCAGCCTCCTCAGCTGCTTTGTACAGAAATGCTCCTTTGCCTACTTTTTCGTGATTCCTGACCATTTTAAGAAGAGGGTCTCTTCCATTTGCAACTCTATGTGCTGTTCCCAAAATAATCCTGTTGTGAAGACATGCAAGACTCCATATTCCGCGACCACCTTGACGGCGTGAGATGTACAGTCGCGGAACGGAAGACTTAAGATTCATGCTTTTGTTCATATGCATAACCTTTCTTGTCCCGATATCAAGAGATCTGAGCTCGTTCTTAGTCCATGGAACTACGCCAAATGAATAGAGTAGTACTGGGACGGCAAGCATGTTCGTTGCAGATACTTTGTTCCTCGCCGACAGTTCGGAAGACCAAATCTGTCGGATGAGACGTTTGTATCTGCTTCGGAGAGTATCCTTTATAGATGTCACATCCTGAATTCGGCTCTGTGGCACGCCCAGATATGTATAAGTCTCTCCAGCGCAAAGGTGTCGTATGGCGCTTCTATCAACGAGCTCAGGATCTTCAGGGATGCCATTAAGTTTTCCCCGCTTCAAATAAACCTTGGCGCATTTGTCTAACCCAAGTTCTATTCCAATTTCCTGAGTATATCTTTCGACAATCCCCAGAGCTAGATTCAGTTGCTCTCTGTTTTAGCATAGATCTTAAGATCGTCCATGTAAAATACATGAGTGACCTTGTACTTTCGATCTGCAGGTTTGTCGCACAAGTACCCATAGGAATGGCGAAGTGCTAGAGATAGTGGCAATAATGTAAGACAAAAGAGGAGTGGGCTCATGGTTTCGCCCTGAAAGACATCTCTCTAAAACGTGTCCTTGTTAGTTTTCACACGTTTTTTGCCAGATGAGATAGTAAATCTGGTTTTCCAAAGTGGCATCAATCTCTCTATGCACCCAACTATTTGCGGATGAACCTTTAAGATTTCCAGAAGACAGATGATAAGTCTATGGGATGTCGAATCGAAAGCTTTCCGATAATCAATCCAGGCCATCGATAGGTCACGCTGGTAGAATGCTGCATCTTTGCAGACACATCTATCGATGAGCAGGTTCTCCCGACATCCGGCTACGCCTTTCTTTGAGCCTCGTTGTTCATACATTTCTTGCCACACAGGTTCAATTGCCCGAACAATCCTATCATTTAGGATAGCTGTGAATATCTTATAAAGCGTGTTCAGACAAGCTATTGGCCTGTAGTTCTTCGGGTCAGATAAGTTGCCTATTTTCGGCAGGAGTATTGTGCGCCCTTCCACCAACCACTCTGGAATCGGCGTTTCCGACTTCAAATATGCGGTGAAAATACGGGCCAAATGCTGATGGGTTCAAGAAAACTTCTTCCACCAGAAGGTTTTGATACAATCTGGTCCAGGTGCGGAATAGTTCTTCATCCCTCTTAATACTTTTTTCATCTCCTCGGTAGTGATGGGTGGGCATTCTTTATCAGGTGTTATGAGAGCAACACATAACTCCTTGAAGCTATTTATATTTTCTGAGTCTTCCTCCAGTCTATGCTGAACTTCGTAGACTTCTCTTCAAAATACTTCGACCTCTTCTGGTTTGGGTGGCTGTTCGACAGTAACTGGAAGGTCTTGGAAGGGTCGAGATGGGTCTGAGAGAAACTGTTGATTTTCTCTGACCCACCTCTCCCTCCGCTCTAGACTTCGTCTTATGATCAGCCGTTGATTTTGTTTTACGGTTCGCATCGGCCAAAACTCTCGCTGCATTATACACACAATAATTGATAGCCCAGAGTTCGGATTCGCCGGAAAAATGTCCACGAAGCTCGTCATCCATTTCAGCCAGATCTTTAGGCTTGAAAGAAACCTTGGTGTTGATGTTTCTTCGGGTCGTAAGGTATCGCTCTTCAGCTATTGGATGTCTACCCGCGGTTGGTATTAGTGTCGCCTCTCTTTCTTTGTTGCCGGCTTGTTCTAGCTGTGGTAGAGTAGGCGTTCCGCTTACATAGCCCCTTTTACGGAGTAGTTCAGCATGGTTTCGCAGACGTTGCTGCAAAAAGTGCGATAGCTCCGGGTATTTCTCGCACCACAGCGCATGCATCCGTGCCATGTAACCCCGTTCACGGGCCTCTCTCGCATCGTAGCAGTCTAGCAAGTCGTGATTCAGTTGCTCCGTCCACCCAAAGGTCGCGAGATCCCGCCGATCCATCGCATTGAATCCATTTTCATTGGCTCTTCCAGCTCTAGATTGTTTGGCATTGTTGGCCGACCCATTGTCGGGAGCCCTGCGCGTTCTGTTGTTTTGAACTGCACTTTCTACAACTATGTTTGGTGTTGTCATTGTTGTTCCCACTAGAAGCTAGGGAAAGGGTTTCGTCCATCCTTGTAGAGCCCCGCATGTTTTTGTT
>NC_046660.1:55537412-55568288 GCF_010883055.1 Belonocnema kinseyi
CATCAATTTTTATTGAAGAATAAGAATTTTTTAGAAATTTAATTTGTAACCAAATATATGATATTTTAGGAAATAATCTTAAAATTGTACAAAAAACTTAAACGAAATTTAAACCAGAAAAGTCCATTTTTAAGAGTTTTTAAACTCAGTTGTTTTTAACTCACAACCAAGTAGTTGAATTTTGTCCAGTTTTTTAAATCCAGAAATTAATTTAAAAAATTACACCTTACATTTCTCGAAAACCTGATTTTTGCAGACATTTTTTAACGGAATCTAATTTTATAATTTTGATCATCGAATATGAATCTTTATTTTATAATGCATTACATAAAAAAAACAATAAAAACTTCCACCGAGTCGCAAGTTATTGCTTTTTTTCGCGTAGCCCGGAGGCGCGTGCCGCAAAGTGGGAGAAAATGCGCTTTTTTATTCAAAAATGTCCAGAGCCTTCAAATTTCAGCCGATTTTTAATTTTTGTAAATGAAAGTTTATTTAATTCTAAAGAGCTTGATGCTCCGAACTTTTGTCTCATTTATCAGTTTATTAATAATTTTCCTCTTAATGTATGGAAAAACTGAAATTCTCTGCAAAATAATTTTTTACGCTTTGATAAATGAGTAGGAAAACTTAGTATTTTTAAAAATAAATATTTAGGGACTCATAGATTACAAATAATTTGCTTATTATCTCATATAATTGTTATGAACAAATTTTATGAAAAAATTGACAAAAAGTCGTATTATTGGTAAAAATTATTTTTCTAAAATTGCTTCATATTAATGTAGGAATGAAATTTAATTACAAAACTAATTTACAAGCTTATACTAAACATTGTTATGAACAATTTTTGTGGAAAAACATCAAAATTATAGATTTTTCCAAATTATAATATCCTTTAATGGCCAGAACGTCTTTAGGTATTTCTTAAAATAATAAATAGTAAATAATACTCAATAAAATATAAGAATTTTTATTTTTATAAAAACACTCCAAATTTTGGCTTTTCTGCATACAATTTTTTTTGCACTTCAAATTTTTTATGCTATTGGACGAATGACTGCTAGTAGAAAAATATTAGAAAAGTTAACAACAACCACTGTTATTAATCATTCTTGTTACAAAATATGTAATCCTAAGGTTTTATCAAATTAAAATTTTTTATTGATGGCCACAAAGGGTACATATATTCTTTAAAAAATGTATCTTTGATAATATTTATTGAAATATAACAACTTAAAAGTTTATAAACAATCGAGATAAATTAATTCAAAATGTTTGCAGTTTCACTCGGAAAAATTTGGGTTTTCAGATTGTTACATTTTACCAAATATTATCGAAGGCATATTAATGAAAGGAATATCTGTATCCATTCTGGCCATCAAAGAATTTTTTAAATTAATAAAACATTAAGCTTAGATATTTTGTAACAAGATTGGTTAATAACAGTGGTTATTAATAACCTTTTTAATATTTTTGAGACTAGCAGTCATTTATCCAATATATAAAAACATCTTTATTTGATTATCAAATTTGCTTATAAAAATTTAAATAATTATATTTGTTCAAATATTAACGTTTCGCTTTAAGAATTGTTTGTAAAAATGGTTATTATAAACTTCAAAATTAGTTTTGCAATTAAATGTCATTTCTATATTAATATGAAGCCATTTTAGCACACAAACATTTTTTTACTGATAATAAGACTATTTGTTTATTCCTTAATAAAATTAGTTTATAATAAATAAATGGCATAATAAACACAGTATTTGTATTCTCTGAGTCACTAAACAATAATTTAATACAACATGAAGTTTTTCTGCACTGTTATTAAAGTGTAAAAAATTGTTTTGTAGAAAATTTCACAAATAGAAGAGACGAAACTTCCGAGGGTCAAATTCATCAGAACTTGATTAACCTTATTTGAAAAAGAGAACATTAAACGCAAAAAAGAACAATAACTTGCAAATCGATGAAGTTTTTCTTCTTTCACGTAAGGCGTTATGAAATGAAGATTGATATTCGATGATCAAAAATAAAAAAATAAAGTAGTTATTTTTATTTTCATTTGTTTAAATAAATTGTTTATATTTTCAACAAAATATTGTTATTGTAAAAATAAAAAATCGGTATTGAAAGAATATCCAGTTTACAATTAGCATTTTAAGAATGAGCAAAATACATCCAACGAATCGATAGCAAATAAATAATTACCAAATTTATCCAAAAGAATGTTATTAACATTACCTTTTGTAAGAATTCGAATTTGGAGAACCAAATTAAGTAATTTCCGAGAAAAAAGCTCGACCACCGAAAAATAGATGGCTCACTTGGTAGATTTTGACTCCTATTGAATCACGAATATGGGCTTGGGAACAATAATAATTTCAAAATGATTGCGATATATTAATAGAAAAAGGTGGTGTAAATTTATTAATAGCTCGAGAATTCGGTGCTGACCGCAAAAAGTTTTATTAACCGATTAAATTCCTAAAGAAAAATCTCTGCAAGAAATACGTTGTTTGCTAAGAGATAAACTTTAAGTGGGAGTATCGAACAATGAAACCATTTAGCTTGCATTGCCATCCAATTGCCTAGGCAAATGAAAAAAAATTTGCCGTACTCTGCAGAAGTAGAAAGCAAGAATAGTACCTGCATAAAAAAGTGATAAAAAGTTCTAAAGCTGTAAACGGTGTAAAATCAGTGCAACTGAGAATATAATGTGGGAAAGTGAGCAGATTGCCTTATCAGGGCCATAAGAAATTTTCAAGTTGAGGAAAGCGAATGCCATTTGCCACGGTGGAAAAAGCTAAGTCTGCATATTCCCTTAACGCCAGTCCTTTATGCTAGAGCGATAATGGGCTTGAGATTGTTTCCTTTTATTCCGCAGATATAATAATTTCTGTTAGGGCGCAATGCAGACGGTAGGGTTGCACCCTCCGGTACCTATAAGGCAGCTATTCATTTCAAACTGAAAGTTTGAGCCAGCCGGATATAATAAAAGGAACGAAACTTTAAAAGCCCGTGTCTTAAGGCCGCTTACGAGCGCTTCTTGTTTTTAAGCGGTCCTTTTAAAGGAGCGACTATTTCGAATATCTTGCTAGCTTGTGAACAAGGCAATTATGAGTTAATTGTTTGACGAGGTGATGAACGGCCAAACTTTTAAACCTGCTTCTAAAATTAATTTAACTATAAATTTTGCTTTTTAAAAAAGTGTGGTAACAATAAGAGCGATGTGAAGCAATCTAAGTCTTCAAAATTTGGCAGTCTCGCGGGCACATTCTCATCGCTTCTGCAGAAAGAAAATCCATAATTTTTCTTTTTTTCGAAATTCGAATATTAACATTTCAAAATTCCATTGAATAAGAAAAAACGTTTTTACGTATTATTGTTACTTTTGAGCAATGTCCGTCGTCTTTTTATACAAATAGTTACTACAGGACAATGTCAATATTCACCATGATTTTTCAAACAATTTTTAATTGTTTAAACAAATGTAAATCTTTATACCAATTATTTGTTCCCAAGAAATAAATGAAATAATCGTGTTTTCTAATTGAAATACAACATTTTTTTATTATTTGAAGTGGCAAATTTTTCTGAAAACATTACGTAATTATTGAAACAATTGTTCATTGTTTTTTTTTTAATTTTTTAAAATTGAACTGAAGACTTATACTTTTTTAAAATTGTTATCCTATGCTACTTTTTATTGAATAGTTACATCATTTTGATAAATTTATTCTAAAATGTAACAAATTTCTGTCTGTTTAAACCATTTTTATTTGCCAAAAACAGTTATTTTTCATTATCTAAAAAAATGAAATAATATAGAGCGTATACAATAAATTACGATTTTAACAGTATTCTTGGAAAAGTAATTATGTAAAAAAATTATATTTGCCTAAATAATTAAAAAGGGCTGATGCCTTCTTTCTATATACTATACAGTCAAAATAATAATTAAATGTGTTCTATTTAATTTCTTTTTTAGGTATCGAAAGAAAACTGCTTAAGCAAATAAAGATAATTTAAAGAAATATAACTTAATTAAACATCAAAATAAATGTTTAAAAATTATGTAATTATTCAACAAAACGTACCATAAGATACTATTTTAGAAAGGTAGTTGATATCTCTGACTTAATTTTTAGGAATTTTTAAAATAGACCATCAATAATTGTTTAAATAATTACATAATGTTTCTTGGAGAAGTTAAAACGTAATTTTTTTAAATATGAAACAAACTTCTCCTGAAAATTGCCATTTTAGTTCTATATTTTATTATTAAGTTCACAATTTAAAAATCAGCTTAAAAATATATCCCTTTTGTTACAAATTTAACTGTTTTGTTAAAAATTCATCTCTTTTCGCAGAACGTTAAAATTTTGTTAAAAACTCGTATTTTGTTGCAGATAAGTCAACTGAAATCTTTTTTAAATGAAAAGTATTTTTTCTAAAATGTTTTATTATTTGATAATTCAGAATACCATCTATTTCAGTAGAAATATTGCATCTTTTTTGGACACAAATGCAACAGTTATTCAAAATTCAACGATTTCCTAAAGAATATACTTTCCGTTTGGAATTCGTATTGTTGAGTTGAACAGTCAATTGAATTATTTTGTAGATGAAAGTTCAACTTTCAAAAAAATGTGTGGTTTCTTATCAGCAATTTATCTGTTTTAGTATACATTTCATCTTTCACGGATCCAAATGAAACTATTTGTTAGAGAATTAAGCCATTTGATTAAAAATAAATCCTTTTTGGTTGAAAACATTAGCCTTTTTGGATTAAAAATACAATTTTTTTTCGTAGAAACTTATTTTTTCTTGAAAAATTCATATCATGTTCTTGAAATTTCATCTGAAATATTTTCTGGATGAAAATTAATCTATTTAAAACAATTTTCAAAAATAAAAATTTATCTGTTTTAAGAGAAATTTTATATTTATTGAATAAAAACTATTTGATTAAACAATTTAATATTTTTGGTATATGGTCATACTTTTTGGGAAAAAAGTCTTTTTTTTTTTAAATTGAAAATTCAATTTTTCTCGCCTGTTTATATAAAAGTTTTACTATTTCCTAGAAAATTTAATTTTATTTTAAATTCGTAATTTTGTATTGAAAAGTCAATTGAAATATTTTTTAATGAAAGTTCAACTTTTTTTTTAATTTGCCTTTTTGAGAATTTGGTTAAAATGTCACATTTTTGTTTAAAGATTGTAATGTTTTGTTTAAAATTTAACTAACCCGCAAAAAATTTACTTTTTGGTTCAAATTGATAGTTTTGTGTTGAAAAATAAACAGAAAAATTTTCTGCATGAAAGTTATTCTTTTTATTATGAAAGTTCACAGGCAAGGATGTGTTATGTGCTCATGGCTATTTATTATATTTATGAACGATTGTCTAAGAACTACTACCTTTGACGAAGAAGGTGTGGATCTCGGGGCTGTGAGGGTGCGTGGGTTAGTATTCGCAGATGATTAGGTTGTTATGGCAAAGGAAATCGAAACTATGCAAATAATGTTGAGCTAACTAAATACAAGCTTCAGAAATATTAAAAACAATTTTGGTTCATTTAATCAATATTCTTTTTTTAAACTATTTTTTCCTGCGATTCGTTAGAAGCTATTGTTTTCATTATGTAATATTCAAGGTAAGGATGCGTTATATCCTCATGGCTATTTATTATAATCTTAGAGAAGTGCCCGAGAACACCCATCTTCGACGATGAGGTTGTGGATCTGGATACTGTGACGGTACGTGGGTTAGCATTCGCAGATAATATGATTTTTATGGTAGAGAAAATGAAAGCCTTGCAAATAATGATAATCAAACTGAATACAAGCTTCAGAAGTGTTTACATTATTTTGGTTTGTTAAATCAATGTTCTTTTCTTCAAATAATTTTTGTTCTGCAAATAGTAAAAGTTATTACTTTCATTGTGAAAGGTGAAATGCAAGGATGTGTTCTGCCCACATGGCTATTTATTATATTTATAAACAATTGTCTAAGTACGACCATCTTTGACGAAGAAGGTGTGGATCTCGGGACAGTAAGGGTACGTGGGTAAGCATTCATAGATGCTTATGTTCTTATGCCAGAGAAAATCGAAGCCTTGTAAATCATGATAAGCTAACTGAATACAAGCCTTAGAAATACTTGAAAAATTTTGTTTGTTTAATCAATGTTGTTTTATTAACAATTTTTGTCTGAAAATCGTAAAAAGCTATTGTTTCCATTGCGAACGGCTATCTTTGACGAAGAAGTTGTAGATCTCGGGATAGTGAGGGTACGTGGGTTAGCATTTGCAGATGATTAGGCTGTTCTGGCAGAGAAAACTGAAGCCTTGCAAATAATGCTGAACTAACTGAATACAAGCTTCAGAAGTATTTTAAACTATTTTGGTTCATTAAATCAATGTTCTTTTCTGTAAATAATTTTTTTTTCTGCAAATCGTAAATTTTATTCTGTTTATTATGAAAGGTGACGTGCAAGGATGTATCCCGTCCTCATGGCTATTTAGTATATTTATAAATAATTGTCTGAGAACAACCATCTTTGACGAAGAAGGTTAGCATTGGTAGATGATTAGGTTGTAATGGCAGAGAAAAATAAAGCCTTGAAAATAATGTTGAGCTAACTGAATACAAGCATGAATAAAATGCACCTCTAATTTATGAAAATAAAAAAATTATGGTGTTCGAAATAAAGGGTAAAAAATCAATACTTACCCCTGTGCTAAAACATAAAAATAAGAACGAGTAAAAAAAGGTTTTAATTATTTTTCTTGATGCTTAACTTTTGAAAAGAGCATTTATAATCTCAAACCTATTTTTGTCAAGCTCGTTTTCTTTTGTCTGAAATTTCCATTTTCGATTAGAAATAATAATTTTCCAATGAGATTTACAACATTTGAACTACAATAGAGCATTTTAGTTTGCGTTTTTCGCAACAAGTTTATATTTTCCAATAAAAAAAATATTAGGATTTTTCAGATTTTTCAATAATTTTAGGTAATGCTCGCGTTTTTAAAATAGAGTTAATTATTTCAAACAATTTTTTGTTACGCCAGTATTTTTTGTATAAAATTGTGTTAGAAAAAGATCCAGCCTATATGTTATTAATTCTAATAAATATTTAATGCATTTTTAAAATTCATGTTCTGTGTCATATTATAAAAGGTTATACCGTTACCTATTATGTATGAAATTAATGGCTCACATATGGCTATAAGTATTCATAAAAGAACTGTAGTAAACATTAAAGACCAGTAAAATATTTTATAGTGTAGCATTGCATCCTGAGAACACATTTTCATGGTGTAAAATCAATAAAGGTATCATGAATCACCAATAATACCTTCTTTTCTCGATTCCTTAGCTTATAAAAATAACTTAATGGATCGATAATTGTGTAAAAAAGTAAATTTCCCCAGAGTGAGTGAATATTGGATTTTTATGTTTTGAAGAATCGGAAACGATATATAATTTATTTATAGCTTCCTTTTTTACCCTAGGGAATTTAAAGATCTCGATAATCTTGATTTGTGGAAAAAATGTCCAAACTTGGAATATATTTGTTGATACGTTTATATTTTTATTTTGAACTGAAAAACAAATATTTATTTTATGTTGAACGAAAATGTTAAATTAATAATAATTCGAACAAATTTTATTTCATGGTACCTATTAAGTAGAAGAATAGAAAAGTAGAAAGGATTTTTTTTAATTTATAAAAACTATAGACTTAATATCTGACCATCTTTTATTACCAATAACAATTTCCAACGAAAAACCTTATATAACAAGAAATGGTTTAAGATTATATCTTTTTATTTAAACGAAATGTGCTTTGTTTTAAAAAATCCATTTTTTTTGTAACATAAACTAAAATTATTCGAAAAACATTAATCCCTGGAATACAATTAGTTTTCATTAAAAGTACCTTTTCTCAGTGCAACTAAATAAGAAAATAATAAATAAAAGATAATGAAAATAACAACAGCAATAAAAAACTACTATGTAAATTTAATTTTAAAAGCTTTAAATTCCTCGCATTTCACGTGAAAGTGTTTTAGTTTTAACAAACTAGATGAATTTTTAAATAAATGGTTTGAACAAGAGCGAAGAATTTTGAACAAACGGGTAAATTTTAAATCAAATAAATGTATTTTTAACTACAAATATCAATCTTCAGTAAAAAAAAGGCCTTTAAATAAAGCTGTTTAACTTTCTACTAACAAATTGTATTTTCGACCAAGAAGTGTAATTTTTAACAAAAAATAAATTAATTTTCTATCAAAAAGTTGTTTTTTTTACTAAGCTATTCAATTTTTAACTTAAAAATGTTAATAAAAAAAAATTTTCAATAAAACATTCGTATTTTTGTTAAAAAAATATTACGTATCTACGAAGGAGATTAACTTTACAACGAGAAAGACGAATTTTCAAGAAAATATATAATTTTCAACAATACTGTTGAATTTTTCACAAAACTCTTTATTTTTGTAGCCAAAACAAAAAAATTTTTACGAAATAGTTGAATTTTCAAACCAAAAATATAAATTTTTAACAAAATAGTCAACTTAGACTAAATAAGTGGATTTTTTTATAGTCAAATAATTTTATATTTAAATTACCAATTTCCAGTATAAAATTTTCAAATCTTCTAAAATCATACAAAATTATTAAAATTAATGACTAAATGACGATCTAAAAAATATTAAATTTTGGTTTTAAAAATATCAACTTTCGACAAAAACACTTTCATAACATAAATAAAATCTAAAAAAAATAACCAATTACCACTGCAAAACGTTAATATAACTTTTATTGTGATCATTTAAATTTCTGACAAAAAAAATACACTAACAAAACCCAAATTTTTAAAAACATTTTTATAATTTTACAAATGATTATAATTTTAGTTTTAAAACACAGAGTTTCCCTATGACACGCCAGGATAATCTAAAGAATTTCAAAATTGATGCAACTTTTTTAAATATTAATAATTTTTCAAATGAAATTTAATTTTCTCTTGAAAACACAAATTTAAAATGTTTTATAGCTTGTAAATTTAATTGTTTTAAACAGAAACGATTTTTGGTTATAGATAACCATTTCATGTTGAACACACCAACCTAATCCAAATTTTGTGAAAAATTGTAAATATTGTTTGAAATAGAATTATTTTTTAATTAAAATGCTTTATAAAGTTCAGTTCTTAAATAACAATAGTGTAAAATTCTAAAAAAAAATAAAATTGTTAAAAAATTATTAAAATTTAAAGTTGAATGACTTTTGTTTAAAAAGTTTTTAATTGCGGTAAAAAGGCTAACTAAACCGAAAAATGTAAAAAAAATCTTCATTATGTATTATTAGTGTCTTGTAATGCTGGTTTATTGAACCCCCTTATAACTGTGGTTAAAAAGTTTTTATACGATCCCTCGTATTTTAGTAGTACCCCGGTGAAACAGAGGTCTATACACTAATCTACACTAGCTAAAGTATTATTTAGGTCCTTCAGCATGTGTACATATACTAGGTGAATTTTACTTTTTTATAAATGCTTTAATTTGCCTAGATGTTTGGCCAGGGAAGAGGAAAGCTGCAGAAAACCATCTGCCAATTTGTGTCGGTTTTTTGACAGTCGAGTTTAAAGGTATAAATTCGACCCTTACTCATCGAAATCACACAATCATCCTTGGTGTCAAACCTTCCGCTCGATATTAGTCACACGTCACCGACGGTCACCCATCCGAGTTTCAGCCGCACTCGAAATGTGTACTCTTCCTAAATAAAGATTCGATGTACAGCTAAGGCCGTAGTTTTAGTAATCTAAAAATTGTTTATTGAAAATGCCTATTCGTAGTCTGAAAAATCTGGAATCACTTAAAACTGTAAGAAATGCACTTTTTTTTAAAGGATTATTATTTTTTTCCTAGGAGTATTTTACTAAAGTATTCACTAATGTGCTTGATATAATTTTTGGACTCATACATTTCTTTATTTAGAATTCTCGATTGCTTATAACAATTTAATTGTTTAAAAATAATTCATTTTGCATAATTCGAAAAGCTCCTAGAGATATCGTTGAAGCGTAATTGTCCTGAAAAAATAACATTTTGATAGGACAATTACTTTTGTTTCAATGAATTTCTCTATTTTAAAAACCATAGTTGAATTCAGAGTCGTCATATTTTTCCGAAAATTGTATTGAGAGAGATATTTTGAATCCTGAACCACTTTCTTTTATACCTAGAGATTATATCGCCAATAAACGTAGAATGTTTTTATCCCGCAGTAAATTTCTGATATCTACAGAGTCCAGGGAAATAACTTTTAGCTTTAAAAAGGTGCTACAAATATCCTTTTTATTGTACATATTTTCAATTTTATATTTGACAGATATTTTCTGGGATATTTCAAATTTGATGCCCGTAAACGTAAGTTGAAAATCGATTTGGGTATTACTTTTTTATTCGCTGGTATATCTTATGTGTGGTTATGGTGTACACTTGACTGCATTACCAATGAGGCGTATAATAAAAAAAAACCCTTTTAAATTGGAATTTTATCTTGCATTATAAATGGCACGATTCATGTTATTTCATGTTTCATTAAAAAGATGGTTCCCGTGTTACATATAATTTAACATAAACTTTAATATTTCGAAATGAATATTTTGTTTTATTTTTTATTATTATTTTTGTCTCAGGCGATTAAAATAATTAAAAATAAAAAAATTAACTTATATAGGCAATAAGGTTTGTCCATTTTTTTAATGAATATCGCCGCTAAATTTTGGTTCAGATACAAACTCTAAAACTTTGTTTTTGCATCATACCTACAGATTTTCTAAACCTCATACAAATTTAACACATATTTTTCATTATAAAAAAACCCTTTTGTAAATTTTATTCGGAATCATCAATAAAAAATTGTATTTGGCAATTTCTTGGCACTATTAATGATTTCTTTTTGAATGAAGAATGTTTCAAGAAATCTATTATTGCTTTAATCAATTTTTTTTTGTACAGAGTTAGAAATTCGAATTTTTTCAATTTTTCTTCTAAATTTTCAGTTAATGCCAAGGAATAATAAATTTAATTAAAAGAAATAATTGTTTAGACCATTTATTATTATTCATAAAAAACATTTTTTAGAATAATGCTGGGTAGATGCCCGTTTTCCCCAAAGATTTACACTTTTCATCCACTTCCTCACTAAGAGTGAGGTACAACACAGAAAAAACTAAGAAAAAAATTTGTTTTGGTAAATTTTTTAGAGTCATGGAAAAACAAAAGAATGTTTAACCGATATTTGTATAATGTTTATCCTGTGAAGCTAATTGTTGTTGCAGAGAATCTTTCGTCGAAAATCGATGTAAAGTTTATCTTCTGTTTTTTTCTGTGAAATTAATTCAAGGTACGATCATAATTGTTTAAACAAATTATTTTTATTTTCTATTACATTCTATTTTAATAATTTTAAACAATTGCGAGTGTTTCTTAAATATTAAACTTTTTTTAAAACTTTTTCTTTTATCGAGGGCGAAATTACTGAATATTGACAAAAATATATATTTAAACAACTTCTTGTTGTTCATAACTGTCTTTTCCTATATCAATGTTAGATTTTTCAGCTTTTTCTTAAATTTTCCACATTTGGTAAAAATTTTAATCAAAAAGAGTTAAAAAACGATGCAATGCAAGCCACTAAATTGTTTAAACAAATTATTATTTATAATTATTTTCCCCTATATTAATGATAGTTAGTAGCTGTACGTTTTTGTTGAAATTTTAAACTTTTTGTCCACTTTTACTTCGTGAGACAATAATTATGCAAAGTTAAAATTCATAATTGTTTCGACAATTCATTATATGATCTGCATAAACATTTAAAAAATAATTTAATATCTTTTTTATTTCAGGAAAACACATTAACAAAAAATAAAGAAATTGTTTAACAAAAAAATGGTCTCCACTCTTTATTTATAGTTTTCATTAACTAAAAAGCCAAAGAAAAGTTATAAATTTCGGAAAAAACTGAAGCTTTCTAGCAATTAACTAAGAAGAGACAGTTAAAAAGAACAATAATTTTTTTGAGGAATGAGGTTTATTAAAAAAATTTAATTTATCAAAAAAATTTCAGAAAAAACTGGAATTTTGTATCATTGTCTTAGGATAATGTTAATAAAACTAGCATTAATATGGAAGAAGATAGTTATAAACAATAGTGATTTGTGTAAACGATTTTCTGTAAAAAATTTAATAATTTTTACCTCGTTCTAAGTGAAAAGTGCACAAAAAGTTTAATATTTTAAGAAAAAACCGAAACTTTCTACCATTATTCAAAGAGAGTATTATTAACAATAATAATAAGTTTAGAAAATTATTTATGGTAAATTATATTGATTATTTCCTCGCTTTAACTGAAAAGTTGAAGATAAGTTAATAAATAAACATAGATTATTTTGAAAATTAAAAGATCTTTCAGTCAAGTTAGAAAATAAATTTCAAATTAATTTTAGTTTGAGAAGGAAAATCAGTTTTAATGAAAAGTAAAAATTGAAATAACAGTTTTTTGTTGTTTGTTTGCTTACTTGCCTTTAAGGTTACATAAATACGTACAACTTTTTTAATATTCCTGAGAAAAATAAATTTCTCAGATCGAAAAAGTCTCATTTCTTTATTTTATAGTATTACACAAAAGCATAAAAAAATTTGTAGACATTTTGAAAGATATTTAGTTCCTGTAGAATTTCCAAAGAAATTGAAAAATAGTTGATGAATTTCCGAAAATCCTTCAGTTATAAAATAATTTTTAACACTTATAAACCTCTTTAAATATTTTTTTAAAATTATTTCTTTAAAAAATTTCCAGGAATTAACAACCTAAATTTTTATTTTCATAAAACTTTACAAATTATTTGAAAAGCCTCTTTTTAAAATTGTTTCAAAATTACCTTGATAATGCATTTTTCAAATCAAAAAATATGTTTTTCTATATTCTTATTAATCTTCTACGTTTTTTGTTTTAAATCGTCATAAATCTACTTTTTTTTTATTTCCTGACATATTTTTAATACTGAAATAATTTACATGCCACTTTAAAACTTGTAAATATCTCCTTAACTTTCTTAATTTGTTCTAAAATTGTGAAATCTTGAAAAGATGCGAAATCTATTTTAAAATGGACGCCGTCTATCAAAACTCAAGGAAATCATTTGAAAAATAATTCTAAGTAAGACTGTAACGAATTTCTAAATCTAACAAAATTAAAAACGAGTTTTAAAATATTTCAGATTCAGATAGATTTAGACTTTTAAAAAATTTTTAAAACTTGAACTTTATATTATAAAATATGAATCATTAGAAATTTTCTTAGGAATGCTCTTGTTGGTATCGGTAATTTTAAAAATAATTTAATTTGAATAAGCTAATTTCAATAGAAATCTTCTATTTCATAAATAATATTTAGTTACGTTTAAAAATTGATTTGAACTTAATAAAAATTGCTTATTCCGAAATTATTTAATAATTATATTCAAAATTGAATTGATTCCCTTTATAAATAAATTTTCAGAATTGAAATTCCCAATTTTGAAAATTTAATTTTTAAAATTCCAGAAAATTCCAAAGAACAAACTGAAATGTGCCACTAAAGGTGATATTCACGCTGCCTGTGACTATTTATGTTTTCAACATCAGTGTATGTAAGATCTCTATGAAACAATTTTTTAAGGATTTTTTAAAATAGAATTTTTTAGAGATTTAAGAGATTGTTTAAGAGTCTCATATTTTATTTGCTCGTTTCTGAGTGCTTTAAATTCTTATAATTCGTCTTATCCAGAAGGACTTTTTTCTCTAGTGAATAAAAATGTTACATTTGAAGAATTATAAATGGATTTTGAACTAAATCTTTATACACAAGTAGATTTTTCGAAGAAAAAACTGGTTAGAGAAAAATTCAAGGAAATTTTTTTCTCTTTCAGAAATATGCCCAGAGTTTTACGTTTTTTTAACGGTTTTCGCCAGGTCAGAGAGTTGTAATTATCTTTATTTAATTGATCCAGGCTTGCTTCTATGGCTTTGCCTTGAATACCTCAGAGTATTTCTATCCCTTTGCAATAGATTTTATTTAAACAAATTTATTTTATAATTTTAATGAGGCACGTTTTCGTAGAGAACTTTTCTAAAGATTGGTTCACATCATATTGGGATTTTGTTCTTTTCAAGGATTACATTCCATTTTCTATGGTCATTGTTTAAGCTTCGTGATTACAAAGCATATTTCCGAAGAAAGAGAAAAAAAGTGAAGCAACTATTTCAAACAATAGTGCGCTAATAAGGAGGGTTTGGGTTTCATAGCCCCTTTTAACTCAAAGGAAAAATTAGAATTTTTTTTTGAATAGCGAAACGAAGCCTTTTTATATAACATTCCTCCGTTTTATTAAAAATGAATTTATATATTTACGAATAGGCAGTTTATAGTTTTCTTAAAATTAGCGTAATTACACTTTTGTACAATATTACATAGAAGATAAATTAATATACTAAGTTTAAATATACACATTGAAATAACAGGTTTAATGTGTTCATTTGAGTGAAACTATTATAGAGTTGCATACTGAGTAAGGCGAGCGAGAAATAAATGAAAACGAGAATAATTCTCGTTTTAATCTAATAATGCTCGCCCTTCCGCGTCTCATCTCGTCTCGTCTCGTCTCGATTAAATGAGATTATCACAGTGCGAGCGATAACGATCGAGAAATAAATTATATAAAATTCTTAAAATATTTCATTTGTGCAAGAGCAATAATTCTAAAAATCATCAAGAAACAGCAAGATAAATAAAAATTATAAGCAAACATTAAAGAATATCCTCTTGAGCTCGAGAATTTATAAGGTTTTAATCAACGTGAATATCACATCTTTCGAAACCTTAAATCTACAAAATTTGCAAAATCATTCTCAATCACATTTTATAGATATTTAAATGTTAAATTGCTCCATTTTAAATAAGAATTTTACTTAAAAATTTTGGCTTCAGCAAGAATCTAAAATATTCAAGAATTAAATTTGAATGTATTTTCATGAAAATTAACCTTTATGGTTTTATTCTACTTTTCTCAATTTAATATTTAAAAGTTCAATCAAAATTCAACTATCATATTAAAATTATTGCAATTTGTTGAAAATTTGTTTGTTTTGATAGAAAATTAATTATCTTGGTTAAAAATTCATTCTTTTGAACGAAAATTAAATTGCTTCATTTGAAATGTAATTATTTTGTTTAAAATTTAACAATTTTTTTATAAGGTTATCCTTTTTTATATTCATTCTTGAAATTTTAAGAATTTGATTTACATTTTATTTCTTGGCTAAAATTTTTGTTTTTAACTGTTGTGTCAAAAATTCGTATTTTTTGTTTGAAAATTTATCTCTTTTGGCACAAATTGCATCATTTTTTGTTAAAAATGCAACTACCCTGTAAAAAGTTAATATTTTTCGGTTTATAATCAACATTTTCTTAGACAATTCACATTCTTGGCTTTCAGTTGAAAATTTATTTTCTTGATGAAATATTTAACTATTTTTTTGCAAATCCGTTTATTCTTTGTTTGAAAATTAATGGTTTTAATTGAAAATTTAATTAACAAATTTTTGGTGGAATTCAAACCTTTTTCAATTGAAGATTCACAAATTTCATTGAAAACTTATATATTTTGTTAAAAATTTGTTTTTTGTGGTAGACTAATAATCCTTCTGCTTGAAAATTCAACCTGATGATGGAAAAATGATGCGTTTTGTGGAAAATTGAAGGAGAGACATGAATTCCTCGTCTCGATATGCAACTCTGGAACCTAACAAAGAATTCAAGGCATTTAAAGAAAGTTAAAATTTGTTTTCTACTACAATCTTCATGAAAAACTATTTTAATTAAAAATTAGAAAATTTGAAAATAGTGTGAAAAGCGTCTTCCAAATATTTAATATAAAAACATTTTTATCTTATTTTTTAAACAATTTTTATGAAGTTCGATGTTTCAAACTAAATGTATTTTGCTGTGAATACGTCTCTTTTGTTAGAAAATTATTCTTCTGAAGGGAAACTTTAACTGTTTTTTTAGAAAATTCGTCTTTTTGGATAAAAAATTCGTCCTTTTGTATCAAAAATTCAACTGTTTTTTTAATTTTCATTTTTGCCATGAAAATTCGAGTTATTGGTAGAAAATCCAACTGCTTTTTGTTTTAGTTCAATATTTTTGTTTAAAAATTTGACCGTTTGATTGATAATTCATCTTTCTAAGTTGAAAATTAAATTATTTTGTTTAAAATTTATCCCTGTTTCTTTAAAGTCCAAATAATTGGTTTTCAAAGCAACATTGGTGTAAAAAAAACTTTTTTTGCTTCTTAAAAATTTAACTATTTGGTTAAAAGTCTTATTTTTTAATGAAACCATCACGTGATTCATAATAAAGTACTTTCTTTCCCGAGCGAAAATAAATTTTTTTAAATTTAATATATAATAATTTCGTTGTAGGTTGAAAATTAATAGTTTTTAGCTCAAAATTCAACAGATTGCAAAAAACGTATGCATTTTATTATGAAAAATTTTTTGTGTGTGAACAAAATGTTTCTAATTAGAATTTAAAATAGAAGGTTTAAATTTATCTTACGTTTTTAAAACTTTATTTCATTGTTCGAAAGTTAATGTTTTCGGGTTGCAAATTCAACTATTCTGTTGAAAAATCATCTATTTTGGTAGAAAATTAATCTTCTTGATTGAAAGTTCAACTGTTTGATAGAAAATTGGTCTTTCTTGGCTTTAAAATCAGTTTTTTTGCAGAAAATTCAATCATTTAGTTTAATAATATAATTATTTTGTGAAAAAATGGTACTTTTTATAAAAATTCAACTATTTGGTTAAAAGTTACTCTACCACTTTGTTTTAATTTAGTTTTATAGCTTGCTAATGATTAAACTGGGCTTGGAAAAATTAGTTCTTTTTTGTTCGAGAATTAATTGTTTAAACAAAAAATTTACTTTTTCCATTATTCGTTTAAAATTTATCGTTTGAAGTTAAAAATTTTACAATATGTATAAGATTCATGTATTTTGTTATAAAATTGTTTTTTTTTCCTAAGAAATTAGTCTTCTACATTAGAATTTTAAATACGTAGTTGGAATTTAAACTACGTTGACAAAAAGTAATTTTATTAGTTAAAAGTCCATAACTTTGGTTTAAATTGAACTATTTTGACGAATATCAGATTTTTTGGTTTGAAGATCAATTTTTTTTTTGCTAAATGTATTCTGATCTAATTCCGTCTATTTTTAGAGAAAATTGATTTTCTTGAGCGAAACCTCAATGGTTTTATAGAAAAACTATCTTTATGGGTACTAAATTCTATTGTTTTCTTAGAAATTCAATTATTTTCTGGAAATTTGCCTGTTTTGTCGAAATTTCTTCTTTCTGGATAGAACATTTTTTTCTTTGGAATTAAATATTCAACTTTCATCTAAAAAATTCGCATATTAGGTGGAAAATTCAATTTGTTAATCCAAAATCCAAGAGATTTTTGTTAAAGTAGAATAATATAGCAAAAATTTTTTAAGTTTTTGCAAATTTTCTTACATATTTGTATTTTTGACAGAAAATAAATTTTTCTCATTAAAACTTCAAACATCTTGTAGAAACTTCTTTTTTTTTATAAGCTTCAAAAGCATTTTCAGCAGCTTTTAATTAGAAGTATTTTAGGTGATTAAAAACACCCTGAGCAATTTTTTAAGATTATTTCATTACTTTAATGTAATTTTAAAGCTTTTTGAATATTTTAGGATAAACAATGTTCTATAATTTCTGAAGATATGAAACGATTTTACAGGACGTATGAGGTTTTAAAATATTCAAAAAGATTTAACAATATCTTATAAGATTTTTGAGTATTTCTATAATTTTTGGGCATTTAAGAACTGTTAATGTACTTTAATACATTTAACCTACTTTAATAAAATATCATTTTTTTAATTAAAATATAATTGTAACTTATTTTTTGACAAAATCCTTAGAATTTGCAGCAGCTTTTAAAAGATTTCGAAGAAGTTTGAATTATAGTATTTTAGGAAAATTTTTTGGGAACTTTTAAATCCAAGAATTGTGCTTCAACCAAAAACCAAATACCAGAAAACAAATTTTTTATCTAAATGAAAACTGATGGACAAAGTAGATGGATTTTCAAGGAAAAATAGAATTTTCAGCGTAAATAATATATTTTTTAACACAAAAATTGAAATTTTCTATTAAACATTTGAACCCTTACTCAACAAGATTACTTTTTTTATTAAAAAAGTTGAATTTACAGCAAAATATTTGCAGTTAACAAAATTGATCTTCAAACCAAAAAAGAAACTAATTCTTAACGAAATAGTTAAATTTTCAACCAAAGAGATGGACCCTAAACTGACGAAATAAATTTTTAACAATGCAGTACACATTTCGATTATGTGCTCGCATTTCTGATGAAATAAATATAATATAATTTTCTTTTAAATTTTTAAAGTTTTAACTAAAGTACAACATAATTAAGTTTTCTAAAAGCAAAAAGTTATTTTAAAATTGCAGAGTTGCATTTACAATCAGATAGTCAAAGTTTTAAGCAAGAGAGAAGTAAATTTCGAAAAGAAATTTGTATTCTCAATTTACAACGATGAATTAACGAGCTTTAATTGTAAACAAAATAATTAAATTTACTACAAAATGGATGGAATTTTACAAATCAAAAGACAGTCTTTTTATTACAGATTAGAATTTTTAATTAAAAAAATATATTTTTCTGCAAAAACAGTCAAATTTCAAGTCAAACAAATCAATTTTGAATATTAATAGAATACTTAGATGTTTAAACGAAGAAATAAATCTTCAACCAATGAAAGGAGTTTTCAAAAATTTATTTCCAATTTTAAACATTTTTTCAAATTTTTAACACTTTCGCTTAAAATCGAAAAATAAGATAAACAAGCTTCTATTTTTAAAATTCGTGAACAACTTTGACATTATTTTCAGATTTTTTATTTAAATGGTTAAGCGGAAATTTTTCAAAATTTGTTGAATGACTGGAATTATTCGTTTTGTTATTGAATTTTCGGAAATTTTTTCTCTGTAATTAGAGGAACTTCTGCAAATCCTATGCAGCGTCCTTAAATTATACTTAGAGCAATGATTGTTTGAATCAAAATAAATTCTTTCTTCGAAATAGAGTAAAAGAAATATTTGATTGATTAAAAAAAACATTTTTTTAATTCAAATAAAATTGGTTTGATTTAAATCAATTAATTTTTGCTTAAACAAACATTTTTTGAGTATATGTATGATTTTCTTTACAATCTAAAAAAAATTCTCTTACTTTTTAAGAAAAAAATCTTTTAGTTATTGTACAATAATGGCAAGGGAAACTGGTTGTTAACTTTGCCCGTTTAAATTTATTGAATGTGGTACAAAATGTATTGATTCTGTAGAGTTGCGTATCAAATTTCTGAGTGTCACGTACATTATACACCTGTTGCATTTACCAGGTTTCCCGAATAGATTGAAATTAAACTATTTACTCTACGTGCTCTAAACAAAGAACCACAAACCACAATTGGGCACTACCTATAACCGCAACCACCATCACTTGATAAAGCATCAAATAACTACCAAGTATCAATTAGTCTAATTAAATTAAACGTATATAGAGAGTACCTAGAGTTATTATCATGAAGGCAAAACTACTGCAAGTAAATTCCACTTTATTTCTTTGATCCCGAAACATGATCAAAATAACGTTTTCCTAATCAGAATTTTTTTTTTAACAAAAATTAATTTAGTTTCGCCGAATAGTTCATTGGCAAAAAAGAAACTTACCAGCTACAATATAACTTTGCATGGTAGTTTTTTTATTTACCAAAATTTGGCCGGGAATACTAAAATAGTAGTTTAAGTCACAAAATAATTTATTTGGCTGAAACAAAAAAGTTTGATAAGCCCTTTTTGTTGAGGGTACCAAATAATTTTGTTGAGCCTACCAAACACGCAGCTGCGCATGCGCTCTCTTTCGATTAAAGAAGAGCAGCTAAACACTTTTTCAATAAGGTGGAATTGAGCGAAAATCACCTCTCTGCATTTTGATCGTTAATTTTATTTGATTTATTTTTTAGATTTAAAAAAAATTTATATGAAAGAATTAAAATTTTTCTCTAACACTAAAATTCGAAATTTTGTAAAATATTCCTTTAAAACTGGAATTCGGTACAAAAAGTTAATCTACATGAACACCTTTAGAAAGAAAAAAAATGAAGTTATGCCATTAATTATTCGTCTTTTTTTTTTGATGATATTTGATTTTTCAAACGGGAAAATTTAACTATTCCAGTTAAAGATTCATCATTTGAATTCAAAATGAAAATATTTTTTACCAAAAAATTAATTCTTTTTGATTGGAAAAATCTACTATTAATTTTAAAACTTTCTGTCAAAAATTACTTTTTTTATGTTAAAAATTAATGATTCAGTCGAAAATTCAACTAAATAATTTTTTTTAATGTATGCCTTTTAATTAAAATTTCAACTGCTTGATTAAAAATCATTAATTTTTAGTGAAAATTTCCACTAACTGGTTCAAAATTATTTTTTTTACAGACATCATGAGACTGTAGTTTGCAACGTTCATGATAAAAAATATAATAAATAGACCCCAAATCATCTTTTAAAACTATAAAATGTACCGAAAACAAAATAAATCAAACTTCTTTCTTTTTCGCACATTGTCATTTCATTAGATGCTCAAAAATCGTTTGAAAAGTTTCATCCCACTAATGTATTTGGAATAACCTCACATCATCCTTGAACAATTCAAAAATTCAGCGAAAATACACTAAATCAAAAGTCTAACTTTCCTTTAACAAAATCTGTTTATTCGATAAGAAAACATTGTTCGCTAGGTTTCTTTTTCCTGAGCGAATGTGGAAAGCACCCCAAATCATCCCCTAACTTTTCAAAAATTCAGGAAAAATACACTAACCCAAAAGTCTAAAAATTTCTTGAACAATGGTATTTCATTCGATGTCCAAAGATTGACTGAAAAGCTTCATTTTTAAATTAACTACATAATTCAAATCTAACTTTTTTTTTAAATTCATTTTTTTTATTACAGATTATTTATTTAATTTAATAACTTATATCTTTAGCAGAAAATGGAACTCTTGTCTTAAAATTGTGCTTTTGTGCTTGAATTTAACTTTTTATATTCAAAAATTAATTTTTTATCTAAGAATTTATGTAACCTGCTTTTTCATGAAAATACTTTGTTTAAAATTTGTTTCTCTTTTTTATTTCTTATAAAATTCACAAGTGGATTTTTTTTGTGTTTTGTTGGTTTTAAAATTTCAGTTTAAAATGTAATTATTTCGTTAAATAATAGTGTTTTATGTAGAAAATGAATTTTGTTGTTTGAAAATTCATCTCTGTGGTTGAAAATTTAACTTTTTAGTGGAAGAATTTGTTTTTCTGATTGAAAATGTTGCAGAAGGGGTAATCGGGCAGAATTAAATATAAATAAACTCTTCTTGAGGAAAAAAATTCAAAAGCAATATATACTTACAGTCATATATATGAAAAATGCAGTTATTCGAGAAGGCTGAAATATGTATTTTGAGTCACTGAATCCGAATCCGAAATTTAAATTCTGGAATTAGTTGGGATTTTATAGCCCTAAAAAAATTGGATTCCCTACGGATCAAAGTAGTCAATTGTTACGCAATTTAGGTTGCTGAATCCGATTTTGACCTCAGAAATCGGACGTAAAAAGTTAGCTCTTGTTTTCTACCTACCCGAAAAAAAATGTGCAAGAAAAGTGTTTACTGCGGATAGATAAATTTTGCGATTTGAAATAAAATAAGACAGTACTTTGAAATTCAGGCTTCGGGCTTGGATTCAGCGTCTCAAAATACGTCAGAATTTACTAAAATGGTCTGTCAGAACACTTATTTTTCTTTTCTTTTCGGGGATTGGAAATGGTCGGAAAAAGTGTTATTTTTTGTTAGGGAATTTTGAGGTTAGGAAGGAAACGAGAGCTGTCTTTGCATTCCGACTTCGGATTCGATATCAGTGATCTCAAACACGTAAGAAATGATTAGTCTTGTTTACTGAAATTTCCACTTTATAATTTTTCGGTTTTGACTACAAAATATACGAAAAAAGTGTTTTAGAGGTTAGGAAGAGAACAGGAGCGAACATGGGCATCTTGGTTTTGAAATAGGATTCAGAGACCCAAAATACGTAAGACTTGGCTAATCTGGTCTCTCAGAATTTCTACTTTAGTTGCGTTTGTGGGACTCTAAAATGTATGAAAAATGTTTTTTTTTTAAGTTAGGGAATTTTAAGGTTAGGAAGAAAACAAGAGCTAACTTCAAATTTCAACTTCGATTTCAAAGTTCATTATCAAAAATAAGTCAGAATTGACTGTTTTTGCCTATCTGACAGCCTACATCGGCGTAGCGAGTTCGAAATCGGACTCAGCGACCAAAAATACATAAGAATTTATTAACATGATCCGTTGTAATACCCATTTTTTGGGCTGTTTAAATGAACAAAGCAAGTTTTTGAGAGCTCAGGAAAAAAAAGTTCTACATTCGGCAGTTTCACTTTGAAGTTGGATTCAGCGACCAAAAATACGTACAAAGTGAGTAGTCTGGTCCGTTTAAGCTCCTACGTTTTGTGTGGGATGTGTAATCAGAATGGCCGGCAACAGTTTGATATTCCGGGGTTTATATTTAAAAAAAATTAAGCAACAAAGTTATAACATTTTGTTTGGCTTAGTTCATTTTTATCTTTTATACATATTATTTCTCAAATCTAATTTCCATGAAAGTTGTCATCTTTCCTGCAGAACAGTTGTGTTCGAATAATAACAGCGAAGAAAACCAGATGAGCCCCTAGAAGATTTGAATGTCACGTCGTGAATTGCCACAAACACAAAAATATAGAAAATGCAGTTCTTTTCCAATTTCGAAGAAAGCCGAGGTCAGACTAAAATTTTCGTGTAAAGTTTCTGGGGTGGGATTCGGGTGAAAAATGAATATTTAATAATTCCCTGTCATTGCATCAGCACAAATTTCTATTTTATTTTTTAAAGTCAATCAGGTTCGCGGAAATTGAAAATAAATAATTTTCAGCAATTTTCCAGAATTTTCCAGTGAAAGGCTTCAAATATAACCATTTTAAAGTGTATTAACAATAGATTCATTTTAATTATTTTTTTAACACTTTAAGAAGAGATAAAATATCTAATCTAATATCATCTAACAACAAACTTTTCCGTTGTGGAATTGCCCAATTTGACCACGATTCCCGAAGTGGCCCCAATTGGGTTAACCCAATTTGGTCCTGTCAATGGCTACTGTTCTGGTCATAGTTAAAGTAACATCGTACTACCTTCTGTTAATGAGAGCTAGTTTAAAAATAACAATGACCTAATTTAAAAATTAATTTCTGTCTTAATATGTTAATATTCAACTAATTTTTCGTTCAGCGACTAATATAAAGTTGAATTGGTTAAATTTAACATTCAGAGAATGTTATTTTACTACAAAGTGACATTATTTCCATTCTTTCTTTGGTCACATTCTTAATTACTTTGGAAAAATACAATTTACAAAAATTCATTACTTCTTAAATTTCAAGTTGGTCATAGTGCTTACTTCTTTTCAAAATGTTTATATAATATTTATTGTTTAACACGTTGCGACTGCAGTTAAAGAGAGATCACAAAGACTTTTTTATTAGATTGGTCCTTATCAGTGCTAGGTAGGGCCTTTCTTATGGATGCTCCAGTCTGACCCTGGTCAGATTAGGCGTTTTATTTCTTGTCTGGCCCTGACTAGGTTGACCAGCCGGGGCCAGATTCTGACAGATCTGCCCCGACCAGGTACACTCCGAAATTTCTGCAAGGGTTATATAATCTTTAGCAGTTTTTTAATCGAAAATTCAACAGTTTTATTGAAAATTGAACTTACTTAATCATTATTCAAAATTCAAATATTTGGTTTAAGTAACATTCATTTAAAATTAATTTTTTAGCTAAGAATTTACCTATTCCATTTCTGGTTGAGAACTTAAGTATTTTATTGAAAAGTCAACTATTTTGTTCAAGAATTATTATTTTCAGTTACCGTTATTTATAACTTCAGTTCAAAACTCCTATAAATATTTGGTACGATACTAGTGGAAGTCGAATCTTGATTTAGTGATTCTGGATTTAGCGTATCCGATCATTCAGGCCGCGCAGCATGGGTGAATGAGCGGAGCTGCGGGAAGATGTGCATTGTTCACTCAAACGTGATAAAACAGAAACTGAAACAGAGGCAGAAACAGGAGACAGAAAAAACAGTTCCGAAAACCTGTATTTATGGTCACCTTCAGCCCCGAAATCGGGATTAAATCCAGATTTGACTGTATATGTGAAATTAAAAACGTAATGATTTCGGTAAAATTCAAATTATTGTCATTATCAGTTTCAATAATGCACAAGTAAGATTCAGTTCTATTTTTACAAAAATGCAAGCTTAGTAAACAGAAAGAAATTGTAGGATCGGGAGTAGTTATATTAAAAAATGATTTCGCATTATTTTATTTGAATTTCCTGGTGGACGTAATACGAATAAAACTAAACTGAGAATAAACTTTTACAAAGTTGGCAAGAATTTTTATGTATTTTTTAAAATTTAATTTTATCGGAAATTGTTTATTTTCCTTATAACTAATACTGAATCATCAAAAAGAAACTTTCTTTAATCTCAAATTTAGTTCAAAAATCTTAGGTCATACGAAGATGTTTAAGGCTCATTCTGCCTTTCTTATATTTTCCTTCGTCTTTCTTTTTTTTTAAATCGTAAATTGCATCATTAGATCTTTGTTTTTTTTCGTATTCTAAGATTTTCAAAATTAACAATCATTAGACGTTCAAAAAATATTTAAGATTTTTTAGTAAATTTAGGCTATCTTAATTTGTATAAAAATATCATTAAATTTTAAATAGGATTTTTTTTTACAATTTTAGGTTACTTTGGCGTAAAATTTTAAACGTCGGAGTACATTTCAAAGAAAATTCACAGCTTTTTTAACAATTGTAGGATAGATTGGTGTTTTATACCGAAAATTGTTTATTTGAAATTCAAATCATTTAATTTCAAAGACGATTGAAAATTTTAAAAGGAAGTTATTGTACCAGGATTATATTTCTTTTGCCAAATTTGGTTTATAGTAGTATTTTTGATTAAAAAGTTGTATTTTTAAATAAAATAAAATTACTTTACAAAAATCTTAAAGCAGATTCGGAACTTTTAAACCATTTAAAGTTACTTGGGAATTTACCTAAAAATTCGGTAATCTCAGTAAAAGTGAATTAGATTATAAAGAAGATACATAATTTTTGTAAAGCGAAAGTGTCTATACAGATTTTAAAGAATGTTTACAATTTTGTAAAACTGTAAGGTTTCGGTATTGTTTTCTACCAGAAATCAAATATTTTGTAAAAAAATCATAAAATTGAAAAGATAATTTAGAATTTTAAATATTTCTTGTTACGTGAGTGTTTTTTTTTTAAATTGACATCTCTCATTTTTTTTAATCACAATGTTCACAGAAATTAAATTTACAAATTCTTTAAAAAACTTCTTTGAACTTAAAACTTTTTTCCTTATTTTTTATTGGAATTACATACTGGGATATGATACTTTGAATAAACAATTATTGTATTTTACAGTAGATAAATGGGAGGTAAACAAGTTAAAGTTATTCACACATTTTGAATTTTGAATTTTTAATCTGAAACAATTTTTTGTTATTTTAGTTTTTTTCGTCTAAAATTTCTATTCTTAATAAACAAAAATTCGATTTCCAAAAATATTTATACTATCTGAATCATATTTGGATATTTCATCGTTTCATTTGGCTTCCAAAATTAAACTTGCATTTTGAGCAATTCAAGGTAACTTTGTTTTTCTACATCAAAATTCGTTTTTTTATTAAAAAATAATATCATCATACGTTTTACAAGAAATATAACATTTTCGTACAAAGTTGGATTACTTTTTTGATTTTTGTGAAAAATTAATATTTTTCTTCAGAAATGATTAAATTTAAAGAAAATTTACAATCTTTCAACAACTTCAGGTCACGTTGATGGATTTTATCTCAAATTTGTATTAATATTTAAAAATCATTTAACGTAAATAAATATATGTTTGTTTAATATATTTAAAATTATAAGTTTTGTTTTATTTTATTATTTTTTTTGTACAAATGAACATTTTTTTATTAAATTTTAAAATATTTAGAATCTGTTGACAATATTAGATTATGTTGATTTTTTTCATCATAAGTACATTTTTTTTTAATGATAAGATTGTTAACATTTGAAAGAATATTGACAAATTTTCATAAATTTTATATATATATATATATATATATTCTGTTAGTGTGTTTTTTTCAAGTTTAAAATAATTATTAAAAAGTCATTAAATTTCAAAGTAGATTTATTATTTTGGAATAATTTCAGATCACGGTGCGGTTTTATTTAAAAAACGGTATTTGAAAACAAAAATCATTATAATTTAAGCAAGATTTAGATTATTTTGACAGTTTTGGATTATTTTCACATTTGCTGTCAGAAAATAGTGATTCTAATTTAAAAAGAATTATATTCCAAATATTTTAAAGAAGATTTACAACTTTTCATCTTTTTGAATTTTTGTTAACCCTTTTCACCGTAAATCGAATTTAAAATAAATATTTATTCAAACAGTGATAGATTTCAGGAGAGATGTAATAAAAAAGTCAAGATAATTTAAACATTTTAAATCAAATTTCTTCCAAGTTCGGCAGATTCACAGTGAATAATTGTCCTCTGAATATTTTTAAAATTTATTAGTTTTTCAATAAAGAAGTCATGCCCCAAATTTTCGACAGAAAAGCTTTTAATCCAAGCGCTTTAAAGTCTATTAAAGGGAATCAATTTAGAGTCGGATAAAGTTCGTTAAATTTTATTTTCATGTGGATATTAAGGAGGGAAAATTTAAGCCACTGGTTCGTGAATCAGATCCAGGCAATCAATAAAATTGAAAATCCAAATGAATTTCCTGAACGGGAACAATCCAATCTGATGAAAATTTAGCAGATTAAGCTTGGAAAGTCTCTCGAAACGATATCCAAAATTTACATTTTTTACACGAGCTTTTCCATTGAATTGTAAAATATGAATTTTTAAGCTTGTCACGATTGATTTTGTACAAAGTGATTTTAATGGTTCTGGTATTTATGTCAACAATATTCAAGTGCGAGCCATAAATTGGAACGTCGATGCAGGATCGTCTATTGAATTTGAGACTTTTGACCTGGTTTAGTCTAGTGTCATTAATCTTTTCACCCTATCGCAAAAGAGCTGAGCTTTTTTTTCATAATTTGTAAAATATTTTATTGGCAAAGGCGAGATTGAATCATTTTTTGCATGTTGTTTAATAAATTATAAAATCAATATGGTCACACACATTTGTATTGCATATTATCTTTTATCTAAAATGATAGAAAAGATAAGTAATGACAATGTTTTTTATAAATAATAAGAATTAATGTATTAACTTAAGAATAAATTGATCATATTTTGAACAGTACTCATGTCTAATGAAACCCTGGAATTTGTGTGCTAAAATACAATTTTCCATTAAAAAGACTAACATAATATAACAAAAAATTATTTTAAATTGTAAATCTTCTTTAAAATACAATGATTTTACATTAAGTGACCCATTTCCCAGCTTAAAATGCTAACCTAATTTAAAATTATTAAAAATTTGTGGAGGCTCTGAAATATTCCAAAATTATTCAATTTAATGAAAATCAAATATATATTTGTAAGAAAAATGCAAATTTTTTATGATAACAGACAATTTGACCTAAAATTGTTAAAAAAGCGATTGGACCTCTTTAAAGTCTATGGATTTTTACATCAAATTTTTATCTTTTCATGAAAAATACTAAGACAAGCCAAAATTTGTCCATGCTTGTAAAGTTTATTATTTTAAATGAAAGTAATTAGATTTAAATTCAAGCATTTCTTTTTAAATATAAAGAGGTTGTAGAAGATAAGTTTCAATTTTTAATTGCAACCTTTAAGATGATAGAAAAAGCACAAAATTTTCTGAATCCGTTTGAGGGAATTCTTAATATTCAAGGCATTGGCGGAATTCAAATATTTAAGGGAATTCTTTGAGTTTCAAGGATTTTAGAGCATTTGTGGACTTTAAATTCTCCCAGAAATTTAGGGGATTGTAAGAAACGGAAGATTGAGAGAATTTCGGGAATTTTAAGATTTTTAGTATTCTTTAAGAATTGAAGAATTTATAAATAAAATATTAAGGATTCTAAGAGAAATTAAGGAACTTCAAGTCTTCCAGGAATTGCAGGAATTCATAGAAATAAAGCATTTTAGAGATTTTAAACAATTCTTGGAATTTCTTAAATTTTTATTGTTTTACTTATTAAACTGATAATTAAAAAAAAATATATAAAATTTAAATTCTACGCTTTAAAAATTGGAAACTATCAATTTTCAAAATAAAATATTTTATATTTTTACATTTTTATAAATTCAATTTCCAACATTTTCATTTCCTAATTTAAATTCTGATTTAAATTTTTTATCTCAAATTTTTATTCAAGCACACACCATTTTAAAATATTCAAAACTTAAACGAAAATATTTTAAATGTTTTGATTTATCCTTTAGATTTAAGATGGTTCAATTTTAAATTATTCCAGGTTAATTCAGGTTCAATAATATTCGGAAATTCTAGAAAATTTAATACTGTTCTTAAGAATTCCCAAAAATGTCATCAGATTTCGAATGATTTTATAGGGCCTATCATGCTTACGGATTTTTTCAAGGATTTCAAAGAATTATTGAAGGAGATTAACGGATTTAATAAAATATCCAAAAAGTTTAATAATTTAAAATGATTTGAAAAGCTATAAATGTGTTTTAATAAATTTTCCAGGATATCAGGAAATATAATTAAATTTAATAAAATCACACAGGTTTTTCTTGAATTTC
Source organism: Belonocnema kinseyi (assembly GCF_010883055.1). Classification (NCBI taxonomy): domain Eukaryota; kingdom Metazoa; phylum Arthropoda; class Insecta; order Hymenoptera; family Cynipidae; genus Belonocnema; species Belonocnema kinseyi. The sequence goes on from NC_046660.1 coordinate 55,566,571, forward strand.
AACCAAATGTGAAGATTTAAAGTAATTTAATTATGTTTTAAGGCATATCTGAAGGAATTGCTATACTTTATTTTTATTAAAAAATTTTAATTGAATAATATATATATAAATAAACTGATCTTTTCCTACACATTACTACAAATTAAAAAAAATTAGATTGCCTTCTTGCGAAAATGTACTTTCTCTTTTTTTCTAATATAGGTTTTTTATTATTAAAAATAAAAATGTTTACATAATTTTGGAAAATGAAGAGAATTACATTGTTTAATTTTTCAATTTAATAACAAATTACAATAATTTAACTCTCTTTACTCTTTTAAATTCTTTAAAAGATTTTTTTTAAACAATAGAAATAACGTCTATTAAAAAAAACAAAAAGTAAATTTTCACAAGAATAAAATCTAATTTTCTTTTAAATTTGTAGTAATGTGTAGGAGTAGATCAGTTTTGTCCTCCCTAAAGTATTTTTCCATACCGAAAAATGTATTGTTTATAATATAAAAAAATGTCTATAAATATCAATTTGTTTTCTGAACACCCTTAGTTGCATGTCCTTAAGAAAACAAAATGATACATATATTTATTATATGCATATATATATATATATATTACAAATTTTTTAAATATTTTGAATATTTTACATTTTGAATACAAAAATTAATGGAATTTTAATTCTTGCTTTTCTATTTTAATGAATTTAACTTCGTATCTTATTTAAAAACATTAATAGTAAATCGAAGGAAGATGCAGAAGAGACAGAAAAAGCAAAACTAATACAAAAGTAAAGTTACTAAAAATGGATCCGCAAATATCATAATTCCATCAATTTTCTTTTTTAAAATCGAAATGATCTAATATTTCTAAATTGTCTAACTGTATATTCTGTAAATCCTGAATGATGAAATTTGTATCCCAATTTTCTGAAATATTTTATGAATTCAGGATAAGCCAAGCAGTGTTTTCTTTAAACTATATTCCGCCCGAAAAAAATTACATACTTCATCAGTATTTTCGGTATTTTCTAGGTCACTCTAGCGTACAGCACACTGGATTCAAGTATTATAACCATTTTTAGTTCACAAGTATTAAAATAATGTTTTTTACAAAAAAGCAAAATAATTAAAAGTTGAGGGTCGCATATTCAAATTCCTTTTTCTGTAATGTCCACATTTTGCATTCGTGCATCACAATGGGTGCAAATACATAATTATGTACTGCAATTCTTTTTGTGGGTACTTCCAGGTATCGCTGAAATGCAGCAAAGTGAATGCAAGTAGAGTCATACATTTCAAGGTCTTTCCTTGTTATGTCCAGATTTCGCTGCCGTATAGCATACCGGGTTTAAGTACCGTGTTGTAAATTTCAATTCCTCTTATTGGTACGTCCAGGTCTCCATGTCGTACAGCACAGTGAATACATGTACAGAGTCATACATTTAAAATCCTTTTCTTGGTACGTCCAGGTCTCGCTGCCGTACAGCATTCTAGGCTCAATTACTGTGTTATAAATTTTAATTCCTTTTTTTGGTGCGACCAGGTCTCGCTGTTGTACTGCACAGTGGATGTAAGTACTGAGTTATAAAGTTAAATTCTTTTGAATAAATAAAGGTCTGGATGCCGTACAGTATACTGGGTTCAAGTACTGAGTTATAAATTTCAATTCCTTTTCCTGCTACGTCCAGGTCTCGCTTCCGTACAGCATACTGGATTCAATTACAG
>NC_046660.1:55568388-55578727 GCF_010883055.1 Belonocnema kinseyi
TATAGCACAGTGAATGCACGTGCAGTTATATATTTTAATTCCTTTTCTCGGTACGTTCAGGTCTCGCTGTTATACAGCACAGTGAATGCAAGTAGAGTCATATATTTCAAGGTCTTTCCTTGTTATGTCCAGATTTCGCTGCCGCATAGCATACCGGGTTTAAGTACTGTGTTATAAATTTCAATTCCTCTTCTTGGTACGTCCAGGTCTCGATGTCGTACAGCACAGTGAATACATGTACAGAGTCATACATTTAAAATCCTTTTCTTGGTACGTCCAGGTCTCACTGCCGTACATCATTCTAGGCTCAATTACTGTGTTATAAATTTTAATTCCATTTTTCGGTGCGTCCAGGTCCCGCTGTTGTACTGCACAGTGGATGTAAGTACTGAGTTATAAAGTTAAATTATTTTGAGCAAATAAAGGTCTGGATGCCGTACAGTATACTGGGTTCAAGTACTGAGTTATAAATTTCAATTCCTTTTCCTGCTACGTCCAGGTCTCGCTTGCGTACAGCATACTGGATTCAATTACAGTGTTATAAATTTCAATTCCTTTTTTTTGGTACGTCCAGGTCTCACTGTTGTACAACACAGTGAATGCAAGTACAGAATCATACATTTTAATTACTTTCCTTGGTGTGTTTAGGTTTCGCTGCCGTACAGCATACCGGGTTCAAGTACTGTGTTATAAATTTCAATTTCTTCTATTGGTAAATCTAGATTTCGCTGTCGATCAGCATACTGGGTTCACGTACTGTGTTATAAATTCCAATTCCTTTCGTGGTACGTCCAGGTCTCGCCGTCATATAGCACAGTGAATGCACGTGCAGTTATATATCTTAATTCCTTTTCTCGGTACGTTCAGGTCTCGCTGTTATACAACACAGTGAATGCAAGTAGAGTCATACATTTCAAGGTCTTTCCTTGTTATGTCCAGATTTCGCTGCCGTATAGCATACCGGGCTTAAGTACTGTGTTATAAATTGCAATTTCTTCTTTTTGTAAATCCAGGTCTCGCTGCCGTACAGCATACTGGGTTCACGTACTGTGTTATAAATTTCAATTCCTCTTCTTGGTACGTCCAGGTCTCGATGTCGTACAGCACAGTGAATACATGTACAGAGTCATACATTTAAAATCCTTTTCTTGATACGTCCAGGTCTCGCTGCCGTACATCATTCTAGGCTCAATTACTGTGTTATAAATTTTAATTCCTTTTTTTGGTGCGTCCAGGTCTCGCTGTTGTACTGCACAGTGGATGTAAGTACTGAGTTATAAAGTTAAATTATTTTGAGCAAATAAAGGCCTGGATGCCGTACAGTATACTGGGTTCAAGTACTGAGTTATAAATTTCAATTCCTTTATTTAAAAAATTGGAAGCCCATAAAAGATAAATTTGAAAATTCTATTTTTTATCATCTTTTTTACTGATAAAACGTTGAGAAAAGCGTTGTCCTCGATCTTAAACTCAACTCTGCTCACAGAGTTTCCCTTTACGTGAGAGACCCCTTTCAAGATCCTATTTCTGTAGGACGATACCTTGTTCCGTACATGTATCGTGTAGAGCTATGAAAGCTATAACCCATCTTGTTTCCGGATTCCCGCTTTCAAGCTACGTACGCAGAAACCTTATACAAGGGTGGTTGAAGTTCATAGTAAATACTACATGTTGTAGCATGTGTTTCGTATTCGCTTTTATCCTCGTGTCGAGATCAAAATTCGCATTCCAGAAACAAGTATCACTTTTCTATTTTTTATATACATTTGCATCACGGCTTTTGTCGATATTACATTCTAGAAATCGAAAAAAACCTGACGCTTTCTAATACGAGAGATTTCAAATTAGTTTAGGATTTGAATAGATTTCATGTATCGTCAAAGCATCTTCATACATTTTTAAAGATAACAGGGGATTTTTTTTTATTGTAAAAATTTTAAGTGATTTTTGAAGATTTCAGGGGATTTCAAAATAATTTAGAAGTTTTCAAAGAATCTTATGTGATTAGACTCGACATTAAGGGATATAAAGGGGTTTAATGGATTTTAAAAGATTTCAAAAGGTTCCAGAATATATCATTTTCAATTCATTTTCGTGTATTTCAATGGACTTTAAGGTACTTTTGAATAATTTGCATAGGTAATTTAAATAGTTTTCAACAATTTTGGTTAAAAATTGTTTTTTGGTTAAAATGACTTTACTTTGTTGAAAATATACGTACTGCTTTTTTGTTAAGAAAGTATAGTTTTTAAATTAAAATCCATTAATTTTTTCTTATTCTTCAATTTCTGTCCAAAATGTATATTCTTCTTTTTAAAACTGCTAATTTTGTTTGAAAATGTAACTATGTTAAAAAAATTAATCTACCTTATCGTAAATTTGAATATTTCTTCAGAATTTCAATTTCTTTGGTTGAAAATTCGTCTTTTTTAATTAATTTTTTTAACTAAAAATTTATGTATTCCATTGTTCGTAAAAATATATCGTTCTTTCTTCTTTTTTTTTAAAATAAGTGTACTCGCTGGTAGCAAAATATTTTGAAAAATAATTAACTTTTTCTTGAATTTCTTTGAAATTTTTGTATTCAGGGAGGTTTTTAAAACTCTCTACTTCAATGAATGAGTCTGAAGTAGAGAAATATAGCTCATCAACTCAATTACCTTTTTTTTACCATTTTTATTTCTCTTGATTTCTCTTGTAATTCTTCTTTTTTTATTGAAAACTACAAAAATGACTCTTTTGTGAAAAATTGCACTTTTTTTTGCTAAAAATTGTCTCCTTCTTTTGCTAACTGAACTATTTTGTGAAGATATTATCTCTGTAAGGCAAATTCTAGTATTATATTTTTAGTTGAGAATTCACCTTTTTTAATTAAAAATTATAGTATTTGGTGACAAATGTAACTATTTATTAAAAAAAAAACTTCAAGAAAATGAGTACAAGATTCCTCATTTTAGTTAAAAATTCATTTGTATCGTTCAAAATTAGACTATTGTGTTAATTTTTTTTTTCATTTTCATTTAAAAATTATTGTTTTTAACACAAAAGTTAATCATATATTTTTTCTTAAAAAGTAATTTTTTTGTTTGAAAGTTCAACTAAAAGGTTAAAAGATAATTATTTACTTAAAAATTAATTTCTTAGGTTGGAAGTCCTTCTTTACATTAAAAAAAATTGTTTTCATACAAGTAATACAATTTTTTATAATTTTATCAACAATTATAGTTATTTTGTACGTACAGAATTTTTGGGAAACATTATTGAATTTTAACCGCATATAACATTAAATATTTATTGATAAATTACATGCAAAAATTGATTAAAAAAGGGAATTTCTTGTGTTTGTTCGAGAGACGAAGATGTGATTTCATTAGGAATGATAACACATAATAGACCATACATAATCTGAAGCATAAATGTGCTTTTATATCTAAAGTTTCCTGCGAAATTTCAATTTTAATGAGATGTTGAAACGCAAAATTTTTTTTTTCTTTCCGCAAAAAAGAATTTTTTGCGAAAGATTTACCATAAATTTAATGCAAAAGCGACATTTATATTTAATTTTGAAATGAAATCGCTTTAAACAAATAATAAATATTGTTATTATTTATATTTAAATTTGTGGGACTATTTCTAGCTAAGAAAACATGTGATTTAATGATCGGGACCGAAAAATTAAAAAGTAAATTTTTCACACCTTTTGAAGATTTATAATTTTAATGAAAAATCTATCTTTTCAGTTTAAAAAATATATATTTTTGTTAAATTAAAATATTTTGTTAGAAATTTGTCTTCTTTGGTTTGATTTAACTTTCCTTAAAAAAAAATTCTGAAAATATTAAATTTTACATCTTTTCTCGAGTTTTTTCTTCGCTTAAAAAATTAAATAATTGGTAAAAATTTAAACAATTTTGTAAAATATTCGTTGTTTAGATTAAAGACCCATCATTTTAGTTGGAAATTCATCTGTTTGGTTAAAAATTTTAATTTCTTGGTTAAAAATTGAACTGTTTGGTTGAAAATTCGTCTTTTTTTATTTAATTAAACTTTTTTCTTCAATAAAATATAAACCTTTTCGGTTGAAATATCAACTGTGAGGTTTTTTGTTGAAGGATTATATTTTCATGTAAAATTTGACTGCACAATTCAAAGTAAAACTCTTTTGTTGAAAAATAATTATGAAGTTTGTAGATTCATCTTTTGATTTTAGATAGCTCTTTTTTAATTGAAATTGAGCTATGTGACTGGAAGATTCCTATTTTTGGTAAAAATTCAACGATTTTTTAAATAAAATATAAAATATTTTTTGGTTGAAACATAAAAAATTACATAACTTAAAGTGGAAAATTTTTTTAACATTATTTTTCATTCATAATTTTAATTGAATATTCATCTGTTTGGTTGAAAATTTTAACTTTTTTAGTTGAAAATTAAACCACTTGGTTAAAGGTTCGAATATTTTGGCTAAATTCTTCTTTTTTACAAGTAAAATCAAAATATTTCTTGGTTGAAATGTCAGAAATTGTTCTGCATCCTTTTTTTTAAGATTCAACAACATTATTGAAAGTTAAATCATTTTTCTTAACAATTTATTTTCATATATTTATATGGGTAATCAAATATTTTAGTAAAAATTTATCTCTGCTTTAAATTTGTTTTTCAGGAAAATTTTAAGTATCACATTTTTTGTTAACAATTGATATTTTTCAGATGAATGTTAAACTGCATGTTTAAGGTGAAACTCTCTTTAAAAAAATTTCTTTTTATTTTGAAGATTCATAATTTTGTTAAATATTTATCTCTCTGTGTAAAATTTTATCCTTTCACGTTAAATATTTAACTTTTTCGTAAAAAATGTATACTTTCTGCTTAAATTAAACTGGTTTCAGAATAACTTTAAAAAATTTGTTGTTTGAATGTTAAATATTACATTTTTCGTAAAAAATTCATTTTTTTAGTTGGCAAATTGAACGCTTTGATGAAAACCTAATTTCATTTTGTTACAGATTCATCACTTTAATTAAAAACTCATTTCTTCTATAAAAAATGTACCTGAATTTAACATCTTTTCAAATAAAATATAAATACTTTAAATTTTAATGTCAAGCATTAAATTTTTTGTTGAAAATTCATCTTTTCATGGTGTAAATACAGCTACATGATTTAAAAATCAAATTATGTTGCTACAAATTTATTTTTCAGTATTAACACTTATAATTTAAGTAGAAATTGTATCTCTTTGTTTAAAAATTAAGCTACTATTTTGAAATTTCATATTTTTTTCGTTAAAAGCTTATATTTCTTTGTTAGAAATGCAGTTTTAAATCGAAAATTGTACAATTCTATTTTTGTTTTGTGAAAATAAATTTTAAATGAACAAAATTGGATCATTGAATTTACTATGTATAGATTGAAGACTGTAAATTTTACACCAATAAATTGAGAGAAAGCACTTGTTGAATTTGACGCAGTAGATATTGCTTCGCGGTTGAACAAATAACTGTTTCGATTCAACGAACAATTTTCTGTCATCGAGACTGTTTGATTAGCGAGAGTACACTTTTAAAATAAAAATGTCGTTTAAGTGAAAACAGCTTTGGTCAGTGAGTCTGTTCAGTAAATTAATAAAAAAATCACAAATACTTCAACTTTTGGATTTTGTGCAAATAGATTTTCTGAGTAAAATAATGTATATGGAAATTAACAAAAAGAAAGAGAGTAACAGAGAGAGTTACCAGAAGAAAATTTCACAAGAAAAAATGCGGTCACTTCTAAAAACGTTGATTCCTCAAATTTCGAAAAAAATGAATAATTTTTTTAATTATTTAAATTCACAGTAAAAAAGAATTGATTTTTAACAAACAAAAAACGAATTTTCTAGGAAATAGTAACAATTTTAACAAAAGAGATGATTTATTAACTAATAAAATAAATTTTTGACAGCATAATTCAAGTTTCAAAAAAGTTGTTGATTTTTTTAATAAGAAGATTAATTTTGTTTTAAAAAAGATGAAGTTACAACAGAATACATGCATTTTTAAATTTTTGAATTCTTAAGTGAAAGCGATCAATTTCCCAACCATAAAAAAAATTTTCTTTTTTTAAATTAATTTTTAACCAGAAAAGAATGAAGTTTTAACAAAAAACATCAATTTTCAATCAAATTGTTGAATTTTGTAATAAAATTCATTTTCTTCCAATCAATGCAGTACCAGTAAAACTTTCTGTTAAAAAAAATTTTAACTGAGTTGTTGAATTTTAAAAAAACGAACTATGAATTTTCAACAAATAATACAACAAATATATTTTATATTGAAGGAAAACTTAAAAAAAAATTAATTAATTTTCTACTAAAAAATACGAATTCACAACAAAAACCCTAAATTTTCAACAAAAATGTTGCATTTCAAAATGAAAACTATCCATTTCCATTTTTAATGAAATATATACATTTTCAACTTAAGAGATAATAATAAAATGAATTTTTAACGTAGCAGTTTAAATTTTGACCAAGAAGTTATATTGAAAAAAGGAATAATCTTTTACTAAAAATTTTGAAATTTATAACAAAAATAATAATTTTGTAACCAAGTTGGTCAATTTTGAAATAAAAACTATCGATTTTCAACCAATGATAAAACATATAAGTTTAATGTTAAGCAATTTTCAACTAAATTGTTCAATTTTAATAAAAGAACTATCAATTTTTAAGAAATGATAGGACGTTTGTATTTTTTCTAAAAAAAATTGGTCAATAATAAAGAAATAATGCATTTTTAAATAAACATTTTAAATTTTGATCCCAGAGATGAATTTTCAACTAACATGATGAACTTTTCACAAAGTAGTTCAAATTTTGACATAAGAGTTAAATTTTTTATCCAGAATAATTTTTTTTTAAAGACGAATTTACAACAAAAACATAAAATTGAAAACAAATTGTTTAATTTTACAATAGAAACTTAAAACTTAATTTAAATTTTTTATTTTCAAATTAAAGATATCAATCTCCAACCAATAAAGGAACATTTAAATTTTCTTTAAAAAAAAGAAGTGTTCAACCGAATCGTTGAATTTGCAAAACAGAAAAAATTAATTTTTAAACAATAATAGAACCGCTATTTTTTCTTTTAAAAAAGTTGGATCTTATCGACCAAAAAGAGAAAGTTTCAACAAAGACGATAAATTTTCAATCCCAGAGATGAATATTTAACTCATTAAATTAATTCGTAACGAAGAGGTTCAAACATTGACCAATGAGTTAAAGTTTTTATTAAGATGATTAATTTTCTTTCAAAAAAGACGAACTTAGAATAAAAAACATATATCTTGATATTAAATGTTTCAGGAAATATTGGAGCAGATAAATTTTCCATTTGAAAATTTAATTTTCAACCAATAATTGAATAATTATATTATCTTTTAAAAAAATTAGTTTTGAAAAAAAAAATTAATCCTGAACTACATAGTCAAATTTTCAGCTGAAAAGATAAACCTTCGTTAGCAAAATAAATTTATAACGAAGTAGGTCAACTTTTAACCAAGTTGTCGAATTTTTAGTCAAGAAAATTAATTTCTCACCAAAAAGATTAAATTACAACAAAATATGTTTCTTTTCAACCAAATTTTAAAATAAAAAAAAACTATCAAGTTTCAACTAATTTAGGAACAGTTAAATTTTCTATAAAAAAATTTTATTTCTCAACCAAAAAGAAGAACAAAGTTTCATGGTAATTATTAAATTTTTAATTAAGAAGATGAATCTTTAACTGTAAAAATTACTTTTTGATAAAGTTTTATTATCAATAAAAAATAAATATATTAATATAAAAATATATTAATAATAAAAAATAATATTATTAAAAAAAATATATTATAATAAAAATTTTATTATCAATAGAATTAATTTCTTAACTTAAAATAGGAATTTACAGAATGTACAATAATTTTGACCAACTTGTTGAAATTTTAACAAAAAATTGTTAACATAACAATTAAATATTCAGCTAAGAGATCATTTATAAACTACGTAACGTGTTTTTCTTTTTTCCATATCGCTGTATCACTGTTCACTTCACGGAAATTATATTCTCATCTTTATTTGAACAAAAGAAAAAGGCATTAAGCAGTTTGTGAATGATCCCTTATACTCTAAATTATTAACAAATTAGTTTAGTTTCGAAACAAATATCTCAATTTAAAAAAATCAATAACTGAAGTTACGAACAAAAAGGAACAATTCTCAGTGAAAAATAGAATAGTTAAATTTTCAGATTAAAAAAATTAATTTTGCACAAAGAAGAATGAATTAAAAAAATAGTAAATCGTCAATTAAACAGCAGAATTTTTAACCAAAGGGGAAAATTCTGAGCCGAAAATATAATTCAATAAAATTTATTTTATAAATAATTAACTTTCTGTCAATTCAATTCCAATTTAATCGCAATAACCAAATGAGGAGGAAGTTTGATGAAGACGTGCGTAAAACAATGAATTCTATAAAAAAGGGGAATATTTCTAAAAGTGGATTTTATGTTCTGAGAGGTTAAAATCCATGACAATGTCAACAATTTAATTTAGGCCGGACATATCGAGCACAGGTTATTCTGATATTGAGGAGCGAGTATTTGACTAGTTAACGTCGTGTTTACAAGTGAATCACATCCATAACCACTTAAATGTATGCTCGCCTCGAAAGCACTGCTTCAATAGTATTTGAGGTCAGTGGAATGTCATTTATATTGACCTATCCGAGGCTGAAATTTAATTTTTGTAGAGAATACAGTATCTATAATACAATAAATATTATTACAACAAAGTAAAATTATTCTTAATTAAGCTTTTACAATAAAAGTATTTGTTTCAAAAAGAACGACCGTAGACGCGTAGAAAGGTTATCGGCAGTCATTACCAGAAGCAAAAATATATTTTAAAAACTGAAATTCGCAATTTATATTTATGTACTTGTACCCACTGTGCAATATAGTAGCGAGACCTGGACGTAGCAAGATAAGGCATTTGCAATATAGAATGATGTGCCTGCACCTACTGTGCTAAATGGTAGCGAGGCCTGAAAGATTCAAGAAATAAAATTACAGTAGCAAGGCCCGGGCGTAGCAAGGTAAGGAATTTTTAATACATAATTCTGTCTTTGCACCTACTGTTATATATAATAGACAGAGCTGGATTTACTAAGAAAAGGAATTGTAATATTTATTTCTGAACTTTGTAGCTACTGTCCTATACAGTAGCAAGACCTTGACACACCAAGATAAGGAATTTTAAATATATAATTATGTACTTTCACCTATTGTGCTATACGGCAACAGGGCCCGGCTGCCCGAGATAAGGAATTTGCAATATAAAATCATGTGCATGCACTTAATATTCTATACGGAAGTAAAACACTGAAGTACCAAGAAAGCTAATTGCAATATATAATTATGTCTTCGCACCTACTGCACTATATGGTAGGCAGACCTGATCGTACTAATAAAAGAAATTGCAATATATAATTATAAACTTGTAACTACTGCGCCATACAGTATCAAGACCTAGACCTATTAAGATAAGGAATTTTTAATAGTGAATTATGTGCTTGCACCTACTGCGCTATACAAAAGCAAGACCTGAACGCCCTAAGATAACGCATTTGCTATATAGAATTCTGTACCTGCACCTATTGTGCTAAATGGTAGAGAGGCCTGAAAGGTACAAGAAATAAAATTACAGTAGCAAGGCCCAGGCGTAGCAAGATAAGGAATGCTCAATAGATAATTCTGTCTTTGCACCTACTGCACTATATAGTAGGCAGACCTGATCGTACTAATAAAAGAAATTGTAATATATAATTATAAACTTGTAACTACTGCGCTATACAGCAGCAAGACCTAGACGTAGCAAGATAAGGAACTTTTAATAGATAATTCTGTGCTTGCGCCTACTACGCTATACAAAAGCAAGACCTGGCCGCCCTAACATAACGCATTTGCTATATAGAATTTTGTATCTTCACCTATTGTGCTAAATGGTATCGAGGCCTGAAAGATACAAGAAATAAGATTACAGTAGCAAGGCCCAGGCGTAGCAAGACAAGGAATGCTCAATAGGTAATTCTGTCTTTGCACCTACTGCACTATATGGTAGGCAGACCTGATCGTACTAATAAAAGAAATTGTAATATATAATTATAAACTTGTAACTACTGCGCTATACAGTAGCAAGACCTAGACGTTGCAAGATAACGCATTTGATATATATGTAGAATTCTGTATATAAACCTATTGTGCTAAATGGTAGCGAGGCCTGAAAGGTACAAGAAATAAAATTACAGTAGCAA
>NC_046660.1:55578827-55584201 GCF_010883055.1 Belonocnema kinseyi
AGATAATTCTGTCTCTGCACCTACTGCGCTATACAAAAGCAAGACCTGGGCGCTGTAAGATAACGCATTTGATATATATGTAGAATTCTGTATATAAACCTACTGTGCTAAATGGTAGCGAGGCCTGAAAGATCCAAGAAATAAAATTACAGTAGCAAGGTCCGGACGCAGCAAGATAAGGAATTTTCAATAGATAATTCTGTCTCTGCACCTACTGTGCTATATAATAGACAGAACTGGAATTACTAAGAAAAAGAATTGTAATATTTATTTCTGAACTTTGTAGCTGCTGTGCTATACAGTAGCAAGACCTTGACATACCAAGATATGGAATTTCGAATATATAATTATGAACTTTCACCTATTGTGCTGGATGCTCCAAGGGGAGGATACCCCAAGGTAAGGCTGCCCCAAGGTAAGGAATTTTCAATATATAATTTTGTACCTACACATACTATGCTAAATGATAGCGAGACCTTAAGTACCAATGAAGAAAATTGCATTATATAATTGAACCGCTGGCGACCAAAAGGGGACACGGCCGGATTCACCCTCAGAAGTATTGTCCTGAGTGTCAATTTCAGAAATCTTTCTAATTTCAATTTTAAAGACTGATACTAGTAGAGAATTTTAAGGCGCATCTTTTTTTCTTCTTGCAAAAATTTATAGGTTTTGTAGTTTTTGAGATAATGGGTGAAAAGTGGATTTTTTGAAAACGAAAAATTCCAATCTGTTTTCACTTCAACTTGCGCTAGTTTAGCCAATTTTCATCATTCACCGATTTCCCCAATACAAATTACGTGCTTAAGTCTTCTGAAACTATCTAAAAAAGAAAAACGAGAATATTGTAATAAACAAAAAAGTTATTAATTTTTTTTGAGGCAATGCAAAAATCTTGAATTTTAACCTTCAAGCGCCTCGTTTAGCGAACGAATTTTAACCTACGGAAAGCTTTTAGTGTTGTTCATTAAGGTTCAAAGAAGTTTTCTGGAAAGTTTTAGATCAATTGGATTGATAGTTCAAAAATTATGAATGTTTTAGAATCCAAGCGGTAATCTTGACGCTGCCCAAAAACGTGCCTGGCCGGCTACGTACGCGCTGCAGCGAACGACGTGAAGGTCAAGTCGATCTTACCAAAACAAATGCACAACAGTAACTCCACATATTATCATTAAAATAATTTATTTATTGAACATTTAACATATAATATTATGCATATTATTGAACAAGAATAAATTAATCAAACAATATTTTATTAGAAACTACTTTTAGTCATTTTCGTCACTCTCTTCAGTTTCTTCGGCATCTGGATTCTGAGTTTGTACTTTCAAAAAATATGATTCGAAAAATTCTTTTCCTTTAGCGCTTAAATACTGGAAGAGATTTTTTACATCCTTTATTTTGGCAGCTTTTAATCCAGTTCGGGGTGGAGGACTTTTCGAAATATTTTCTAGTTTAAACGTAGGTTTAAAGAAAAAAGTGGTTGGATTTTGCAACTCATAATTGTCAAAAACATCTACTTTTCCATCAGGAGAAACATGCAAAACGAACGCTTTGCTGATTTAAAAATTTTTTGCCTTTCGCATTTTGCCTTTGAAACATTTTTCAAAATCCTGCAGAAGATCTTCACACTTCTCTACCATTGTGAATAAAGGTGAACGAGCATTGCGAATCTTTTCTACATATTCAGCTTCAGTTTCAATTCGTTCTAATTTTTTTAGCTTTTGCGAATAGGTGCCAAAATGCCTATCGCACTGGCAATAGGAATGGCCTCGAACTGGAAACACATATTTAATCTCGCTTTGCAAATAAATGGACAATAAAACCAAAAAATGAAACACTGTGTAGTTTTTATTTTGTCCCGGACATGAGTCTGAAAATAATGTTATGCTGTTGAACTTGTCTTTCGCAAATTCTTTTAATACCTCGTATTTGATAGAACTGCAAACAGAGTTTGCACCCTTCTTTACAATTCCCTCAAGAATAGGGAACATGTAACTCTGGTTCGTAGTATGTACATGTACGCTAAATAGAAAAAGCCATGCTAAACGTAGGTAAAACTGCGCGGACACGGGTATTTTGGTAGTGGCAAATTCTGTGCAAAATCAAATTCACAGCATAGACTATTTATTTCAGAGAGTATTTGCTTTTTTAACTTCAAATAAATTTCAGCATTGTTTTTGTGATTAATTACTTCTTCGTTTACCTCTCCATTTGTCTCGTTTTTGTAGCAAGTATTGCACACGTCAGTTCTAGATAATTTAAAACTGAAGCCAACATTTCGGTTAAAATACTTAAAACAAACGGTTGACTTATTGTCAATTTAGCCCCCGTTTTTTCTTTATAATATTTTCCAAATAATTTGTAAAGTTCTGATTGATTTAATGAAGGATTATCAAAATATTTTAGGTTGGTAGAATTTCGTTGGTAATGTGAACTGTGATGTGGAATTGATTCGCAATGGTCTTCAATCATTTTTTTTTTAATTTTCTGTTAATTTAAGACAACTTTCGCATACTCCACCTGCCATATTTTTTAAAGGCTGCTTCTTTAAAATCTTTTTTTTTTAACATTCTCAACTCTTCTTTTGCACAAACATAGAAAAGCACAAAAAAATTTCTTACAAATCGGAACATTTTCTCCGTCAGTAGGAAATAAATATATCCAATGAATTAACCGTCCTAGTTTTTTACCTGCATTCGTTTGGATAGGATCCTTGCATTTTAACAATCCTCTGAGAAACACATTTTGTTCATTATAGTTCCCGAGATTCCAAAAATTTGTAGGTACTTTTTCTTGTTGCACATTTGAAAACTTTTGGTAACATTTTTCTCCACAGCAGGATTCAATAGGTTTGAAAGATCACTCTGGGATTAGAATATCTTTAGCAATACCGTCTTTTTTTAGTTTTAGACTTTGTAATGTATTCTTTTCCCTAAAGAAATAACAAATAATGTTATTAACTTTGTAATTAAAATTTTTTAATAATTACTTTAGACTATCTTCATATTATATATAGTTCAGTAAAAGAATTAATTAAAAAATCAAGAATAAAAAAAGTCATAAAATATTAAATTCATGATTAAAATTTATTTAAAAATTGCATTGACCGTTTCCAATCGTACCTGATTTCTGGAACATTTTTTCTTATTTTTAATCAACGAATCATCATTTCTAGTTCTTTTTCTACCTTGTTTCAGTTTAATATCTTTTTTTTTAATGAATATTCTCAAAAATATCTCAAAAATCTCAATAATCTCAAAAAAAATGCTTTTCCAACTATTATAAGAAACAATCACTTCGCTGATTCTATGCTTTATTTGTAGAATTTCATAGAAGATGACAAAAAAAGTTACTGTTGTGCATTTGTTTTGGTAAGATTGATTTGAACTTCACGTCGTTCGCTGTAGCGCGTACTTAGCCGGCCAGACACGTTTTCGGACAGCGTCAAGATTACCGCTTGGATATTAAAACATTCATAATTTTTGAACTATTCATCCAATTGATCTAAAACTTTCCAGAAAACTTCTTTAAATCTTAATGGATAACTTTCTCACTGAAAGCTTTCCGTATCTTAAAATTCGTTCGCTAAACGAGGCGCTTGAAGGTTAAAATTCAAGATTTTTGCATTGCCTCAAAAAAAATTACTAACTTTTTTGTTTATTACAATATTCTCGTTTTTCTTTTTTAGATAGTTTCAGAAGACTTAAGCACGTAATTTGTATTGCGGAAATTGGCGAATGATGAAAATTGGCTAAACTAGCGCGAGTTGAAGTGAAAACAGATTGGAATTTTTCGTTTTCAAAAAATCCACTTTTTACCAATTATCTCAAAAACTACAAAACCTATAAATTTTTGCAAGAGAGAAAAAAGATGTACCTTGAAATTCTCTACAAGCATCAATCTTTAAAATTGAAATTAGAAAGATTTTTAAAATTGACACTCAGGACAATACTTCTCAGGCTGAATCCGCTCGTGTCCCCTTTTGGTCGGCAACGGGTCAATTGTATTTTTGCACCTACTATTCTATGAAATTAATTAATTTGTTGAAACTTTGTCAAAAAGAATCTTTAAGCTAATTCAACTAACTTTAGATTGAATGAAAGTAAACAGTTAATATAAAGAAACTACTAGTCTATAAGATTGCTCTATTATGTTTAATGTTTTAAACTTTTTTCTTCCTTCATCATCTTGTGTTGCTACCAATTATCATTTTGTCAGCATCATAAATAAATTAATTAAACTTTGGGAAGCGGTTAAAAGTAATTAAGATAAATCAACTAATTAATTTGTAATTCAGTGTTATCCGAATTATGCAAAGTAATTTACACAAGTAATCCAAATTGTTTATGGCCATCTCGATGAAAATTTGGTTCTGTAGTTCTTTTTATATTGAAAATTAATTTTCTGAATCTAAAGTCATGTATTTTGTTTAAATGAATTTTTTTTTGTAAAAAATGTTTCGCTTAAAGTTGTAATTTTGGGTTCAAGGATTCTACTACTTTTGTACAAACCTAATTTATTTCATTATAAATTCAACTAGTTTAAAAAAATGTAATTTTCTTTTATTTCTTTTGAAATGAATGTTTTTTCGTAAAAAAAAAAACAATATTTTTAACTTGAAACATAACTATTACATTTTTTCTTCTAAATTCATCTATTTTAGTTAACAATTGATGTATTTCGTTAAAAAATTAATCATATATGAATGATAAACTGCTCTGTTATAAATGCGTTTTTTATTTGGATGCATCATTTTAGTTAGAAATACATTTTGTTGGTTGCAAATTTAACTATTTTATTAAACAATCAATTTCCTCATCAAAACTTTTGTTTTAACTGATAATATAACTATTTCAGGTGAAGATATAAGATCTAAATTAAAAATTATTTCTCTCGAGTAAAAATTTTAATATTTTGTTAAAAGTATTATTTGTAAAAAACTAATTTTTTAAATTAAAAATTTCAATATTCCATTCATTTACGAATATCCCTTTTTGGTTGAAATCTCAACTATTTGGTCAAAACTTATAGGTAAAATTCAACTTTCAGTTTGATTAAGCTATTCTTGAATAAAAATTGCCATCGTTTTATGATATAATGTGACTTCTTTGTTGATAAAGTATCTCTTTCGTCTAATTATTCATTTCCTAGCAGAAAATTTAACAATTTGATTAAAAGTCATTCTTTTTGGTTTAATATTTGAAGTTTAGACTGAAAAATCATCTCTTTAGTTAAAAATTTAACCACCTTAATTTTGGTGGAAAATTAATTTATTTTAGTAAAAAGTAAAGCCATTTGGTGTGCAAATTTTTTTAGATAACAATTCTATCAATAATTTCTGTTGTCGGTTGTATTTTCCCCCGCGCCATTC
>NC_046660.1:55584301-55619848 GCF_010883055.1 Belonocnema kinseyi
TGTTGAATTTATTCATTTTTTGTTGTTGTTAAAAGTCTACTCTTTCCAATGCAAATTTAATAATTTTCTTCTTTGATTAGAAATTAGTTGTTTTTATTTTTAAATTCAACTGTTGAGTTACAAATAAAGTTTTTTTTTTGAAAATTAATAATTTCTTGTTGAATATTTTACATTTTTTGAATTAATATTTTTTCGTACAATATTCAACTCTTTCTTGAACAAATTTGCCTGGTTAGATTGAATATTTAACGATTTGGTCACATTTTTTGTGTTGACTGAAAAATCTTTTGATAACTTTTAAATTGGGAACTAAAGTATTTCGTTCGTCAATTTTATATTTTGGCTGAATTGATTTGTTTTTAATTTAAATTAATTTTTTGTTTTATGAAAAATTCATGTCGTTGTGTTCATACCTTTTGAAACTAATTAACTCAATAATCAAGTGAGATCTTTAGTGATTAATTCAAATTCACAGATATCTATTAATAATACACACTCCATATATCTCAATTTCCGATAATAATTAGCATAATTATTTCCAATTGAATCTGTTCATTTAAAAATTAATAAAAATTAATGAACCTGATGCGATTTCTAAATATAAATTTCAGTATTATGTATTCTGCATTATATCCATGAGCATATCGTGAATACAAATAATCGCATTTGATTATTGATAATTAATTTTGAAAAATAAGCACTGAATGACGTACCTCATAATTATCTTAAATCAGTATGCTAACGATTGCATTATTTGCGAATCAAATTGATATTCGAAAATCATTGTTAACAACCAAAGTTTTGCATCAATTTTGCATCCAATCAGTTTTGACAATGAATTGAAAAGCAATAAGTTGCCAGATGGAAAAATGCGATTATTATTTAGAGATATATACTTCAAACATACATAATTTGGTCCTGCTTCTTGTTATAAAATTATTATCAACATTATATGGCCGGAAATCGAGAATTTTCTAATATGAAGTTTCTGGAATATTATACGTTTGTCTTTGAAAGAATCAGTTTTTTAACACAAAGTTAATATATTTTATAAAATTATAAAAATGTTATTTCATAAGCTTCTCATTTAAATAAATAAACAAAAAAATATGAAACTAATTGATCTTTTATCAATGTTAATCTATAAATAAGAAGAAAAATTAATTTCAGTAAAAAATGTAGTACTGAATTCCAGCCAAATATTTTGTTGCAAAAAACAAATTTTTCTTATAGGAAAAATTATTTTTTTATTTGAAAGCCATAATTTCTTGAGACAAAAAAATTTTATTTCCAGGAGGAAGTATTGTAATTTAAGTATTCAATACTACGTTTCTTTACTTTTAGTAATCTTTTTTTTCAATGTACAATTAACTCTGAATGTCAAAATATCACAATAGAACAATTATCAAGTAAAATAAGAATACTAAGAAAAATATTACCCAAAAAAAAAAAATTAATTTTCTGCTAAAAAGCCGCATTTTATAAGAATTACATGCATTTTCTTAAACATATTTGAATTATCAACTTATAAAGTCAAAATTTTCAACCAAAAATGGAATAGCTACACTTTTAGATAAAAAATTAGTTTTACACCGAAAAGAACGAACTTCCAAAAGAATAGCTAAATTTTCAAAATATGGTTCAATTTTTAATTGTATATTAAAAATTACATTTTTTACCAAAACAAAAATAATTTTCATACAAATGTCTAATATTGAATATTTATCAAATATATTTTGATTAGAAAACTCGAAGAAATGAGACAAATAATCAGAAAAGAATTTGAGTAAAAAATAACTTAAAATATCGTTACATGATATGGGCACGCTGCAATAATTTTTTTTCATTGAATATTAATATACTCGTATTAAAAATTACAAATAACTTCAGGAGCCTTAATATAAGCTTTTTATCTTCTATCTTAAATTTCAGTTCCTCGAAATTTCACAAATTATCACAAGAGAGGGTGAAAGAGAGAGGGTCAAAATGTCGATTTCATGAGGAATTCACATTTTTTATTTTAAGGGTACTTTTCTGGTACTCGTGGGGGTGTGTTAGGGGTGTCAAACCCATATATATATATGATACATGAAATTCTTCATTGGATAGTTTTCTACAGGCCCCTATACTTTCCCGTTACATTTTTTCAAACCCGAAAAAATTATTCCAAAAACTCAAAAAAGTGATTTTTTTCCATGCATTTTTCATGGGAAACTTCAAGTCAAAACGGGCACATGTTAAAATCGAAAAGTAAAAAAATAAAAAATTAGGAAATTTCTTTCTTCGGATTTGGAATGAAATGGGGGGATCGTTGTCCTCTAAAAAATAAAAGCCTTTTTGAGCCACCCCAGTGCACAATTTCATAATATTTTTTTATTTAAATATTTTTTTAAATTAAAAAGCACTTTAAGAGTTATAATAAAAGCCATTTATTTTCTTTCTTAAGTTTCAGATTCTCGAAATTTCACAAATTATCACAAGAGAGGGTGAGGAAAAAATCACTAACAATAGCGTCACAAAATATGTGCACGCTCCCATAAATTTTTTTCCAATTTAAAATTTTTTGAAATTACTTAAAACTTCAGGAGCTTTAATATAAGCAATTTATCTTAGGAATATGACTTTTCAACCCCTGGGGTTGAAAACACTATTTCACGAGAAGCGTGCGAGCTTCATAGCAAGATGCCGACAATATCACACATTTCGTTATTGCTGAAATGTATAGTCCAGTTTAAGTGGCGGCTTGCCAACTGGGCGGCCTTAGTGGGATTCGTGGTTTGAACACGACGCCAAATACGTGACCCAACAAAAACACTTGATTTATTATGACCAGTACGGTGGTGAGGATTCTATGCTTTTGCCTCTAATCCCATAATCATCCTTGTTTCCATCTTCTTTATTGTTTAAAAACGCGTGAAATAGTCAGTCTGTTCGTCTTAGAAATTGTTCTTGTCATACCTTTGCTCTTCGAAAAAAAAGTCGTAAAACATTTCTTGGGGTTAACAGGACACTTAAGGACAGCAATGTGCACATGCACCCAGAGAAACATCCTGCCTTATATTCCTGCCACGCACATGTCAGTGCGGATGATAGACCTTCATAAAAAAAGCTCGTGTTAAAGAAATAGAACACTTCTCTTCTAGGAATACAAGCGTTTTTTATTTTAAAATAAGAATTTATCAAGAGTTTAAATAATTATTAATAATAATAATAATATTTAAATAAAATCTCCAAATCCATAACGAAAAAATTCCTAAGAATGTGGTTCAGCGCACCGTGGGAAACTATAAAAGTCTAATCAAAGCAAGTTGGTAAATTTTTAATTATAAACATCTTCGTAAGATATAAAATTAATTTTCGATTTGCTTCTGTATTCTGCCAATATAATCATTTATATTTAAATAAAATTTACAGATGATTGAATTTCGCTGTTGCCATAATAATATTGATGTTACCGTTTGATTATTGCTTCAATTGTATAGTACTTTAAATTGTGTTATGTATTTCATTTTATGACAAGCTAATAAAAATAATAAACTTGTTATAAGCCAGTTAGTTGATGACTAGCAAAAATAATAATTTGTTTATTATTATTACTGTTAATGAGAATGTTTGAAAAGGCGTAATTGTTTTCTTTACAATCCTTGTTCAGAGATTAAGGGAACCAGTGTTTCCCAAGTTCTAGGAGAGCAACCTTAATTGGGTATGAGTTTGATGAATTGATTTCGTGGTGGATTTTAATTTTCCCCTATCAAGTAACCTGCAAGTTTTGATTAATTAATTTCTTAAAGATACCCATTCTGCTCTGATTTTCACTACCGGTCTTTAATCATAAATCTTTTGAAGAAAAGAATTAGATGTTGGCATTATCTAAAACTGAATTGTGAAACCTGCCATTTAAGGATGTAATTAATTGATCGACATCATCAACACAGACTTTATAAGCAAAAATTACATGAAGATAGGCGAAATAGGGCATTTTTAACAAAAATTGGAAAACAATATCCGAACTAAAAAAAAGACATTTAAATTAGATAAAAATAAAATTAAAAATCTTATTTAACGCGCAAGAATCAATTTAATGTATAGAATGCCTGAAGAAAAACCAATAATCCAACGACCAATTTAGGCCAATCACCTTAAAATATTCTTATTGTAATTTAAAAAAAGACTCAATTAAAAAAATGAAAGAAAAAAATGTTTTTTCAAAAATAAAAAACAGGAAAGAAAAATGAGAAGATAACCAACGAAATCCCCTTCTTTCTCTTTCTTCTTTTTTCTTATTATTATTCTGATAAAATCACAATTGAAAAAAATTGGTTAATAATATCTAACAACGTTTCGGTATTCATACAGCACACTCATCTTGTTAATCTCATTTTTCTGCCTCTTTTTTATTTATTTGTTTTAAAAATTTTTTGCTTTTCAATTTTTTTTATGTTGATATTCTTTGAAATGACAACATGAACATTTTCGGTATTTATCTAAATTTGCTCGTTGAAGTTAGTAGCTAATGTTTCAACCTAAAAAGATGAATTTGAAAACCAAGTCAAACCTATTTACTCGAAAAGATGAATTTCTCCGAAAATAGTTTAATTTTCAACCAAGAAAGACGAGTCTTAAGCTTAGAATTTTTCTTTTAAAAAAGAAGAATTTTCAACAAGAAAAACATAGTTCAATTTTCAACAAAATAATTAAATTTCTAACGAATAAATCGTTAAATTTCTAACCGAATATTTAAATTTTAAACAACAGAAAAGTTAATTATAAATCAATAACTTGCATTTACAACCAAATAGTGTTTAAATTCCAGGCAAAAGAGATACTTACAAAAAGTTAAATTTTTAGATAATAAGTTGATTTGCTACATAGTTGAAATAGTAAGGAACAAAATTAATATCAAATGTAAATTGAAAAGTGAATCTCGTACTCTATGGCTTAGTGAACAAAATCACTCGAATAGTAATCTGAAGACCTGGGTCCAAATCCCAGCAGAGCTGGAACGCTATTTTTTCACAAATTCTGAAATCAATTTTTTTTTATTGACATAAGACCATTAAAACAAAACAAAAAAACAATAACCTAAGCATATTTTTTTATGCAAATAAGGGAATTTGCAACGAACAAAATTAATAGTTGAACTTAACAACCAAATAGTTGATTTTTTTTATCTTCAAAGGTGAATTTTCAGCCATAAACTTTTCCAACAAAAAACATTAATTTTCAATGATAACAGATCAATTTTTTATTATAAAAAAATTTAAAACATACTAGTTAAATTTTGTTCGTAAACAGATAACTATTTAATTAAAAAGTTAAGGTGTCAAAAAATAATTTAATTTCAATATAATAGTTTTTCAAACAAATAGTTAAATTTTTAGCGCTTAAAGATAACATTTCAACCGAATAGTTGAGAAATAAAGAATTTTAATCCAAAAGGACGAAATTTTCTATCGAAGAATACAAATGTTCAACAAAGCGTTAAATTATTTATCTAAAAATAGGAACTGTTAATAAAAAGAAAACTTGTTCAAACATCGCAATATAATTTTTAGAAAAATACTTGCATTTTTAAGAAAATAGTTTAATTTTAAACATATAAAATTCAATTTTCTACCGAAAAGGACGAATTTTCGAGCAAAGTATCAGAAATTTCATTCAAAATAGACGAATTTCCTAGAAAAATGTTGAAATTTGAAACACATAATTAAAATTTCAACTAAACGTATACATCTTTAATTAAAAAAATTACTGTTTAACAAGGAAGTTTGACTTTGACCCAAATAGGTTAATTTTGAATTAAAACGTTCAATTTTCAACCGAAAATAGAGTAGCCTAAATTGCAGTCTGATAGAAATAGTTTTTAATTTAATTCTTGCTTATCCGGTAGAATTTTTCTCTAGAAATAATATTTTATAATCATATTCAAGAAGTAAGTTTGATGTCTGTTTTACTCAACTTGATTTTCAATCCTCATCACCTACAGTCTTATTAAAAGTTAAATTATTCTTTCCGACACATTTTCTCCATTCCAGTTTGAAATAAACGAATTTATTTTTTTCAATTTAATTAAATTTCCTTTAGATCTCTGTACATTTTTACTCTCCTATTAATTCCGCAAAAATAAAACACTAAGAGTGGATATTTTCGCTACTGTCTTTTTTATTAATAAATTATTTAAAGCTGAATCCTTTATTTCAATATCACTTTCTATCATCAGAA
Organism: Belonocnema kinseyi; assembly: GCF_010883055.1. Taxonomy (NCBI): domain Eukaryota; kingdom Metazoa; phylum Arthropoda; class Insecta; order Hymenoptera; family Cynipidae; genus Belonocnema; species Belonocnema kinseyi. The sequence goes on from NC_046660.1 coordinate 55,590,524, forward strand.
ATTCAATGAATTTTCCCGCTCTAAATCTAACCGTGGAGCTAGCGAATCGATTTTCGATAACAACCAAGCAATTAATTTAAAACAGTTTTTCCAATATATTTAAATGTCACGGTGGTCACTTTTTTAGTGCATTATACATTCTGATAAAGCAACAAAAGTTGTGGACCAGTATGTAAAATTCCTGGCTGGATTCATTTTTATTCCAGGTGCATTTCTTTATTTCTTTCTGGGAAGAAAATGTGCAACTTCAGAACGTGTCTATGATACATATGTCATGGCGGAGTGAGCATAAATAAATATTACGCGTTCAAAGCCAGCACTGAAGAATGGTTAACAACCCTCTATGAACATTGTGGTCACACCCGACAGTAGCTTTTATAGACGCACAATGCACAGCACCTTTTTATTCCAGTCTATCTTTGCGTTCCATACACATCCTTCTGGTTGAACCATAAATGCTCGGTATATCATGCATCATCCATGCCAGATCACCAAGCTTCATACGAAGAATTTTTTTCAGAAAATTTTCTTTGCACCTTCATGATCGAAAAGTCGTTTACATTTCAATCAAATATTTTATGGTTCTCAATTATTATTATGTATGAGACTGGGTGTGAAACTTTTCGTTTTTTAATAAAAAAACAAACAAAAAATTGATTAAGTTTCTCGTAGGCATTCGAAATTTTACAAACGATTTCTTTAGCCACAATGGCCCAAAAATAAATAGATAATACTGCTAGGTCGTGTTAACATATTTATACATTGTTTACAAGCTTGATTTTTTATTTAATTGCTGAGCCTTATCTTATCACACGCATCATCTTACCTTTTCTGTTTTTAGGGTTATCCCCTCTTTCCTTATTTTATTTTTTCACAATCTTCCAACTAAGTTTCTAAAGTGCCTCTATCTTTATGTTTGTTTAACTTTTCTGTATTACCATATCTGACCCTCGTGATTATGTTTTACAATCCTGGTTGCCCCTTTCATTAAAAATATTTTTGAATCTCTATATTCTTTGTCATTAAAATTTCTCATTATGTTTAGCTCCTTTTCTTTCCTTTCTCTATTCCTTGTGTAAAACATTTTTTATTTTCTTCTATCGAAACTTCTGATTTCCGATCAGGTTCTTTTCCATTAAGCTATGACAGAGATCATAATAAAAACCCTGATTCAAGAAAATGATGCTCATTTTAAGCTAGGTGTTAATGGTACCAGTAATTATTTAAAATATATCTCCTATATATCAGATTCATTTAGAATTGTTTATAGTTCTTAATTATTATTATATATTATAATGGGTCTGGAACTTTCACTTTTCAATAAGAAACCAAAAAAGTGATAAAGTTTCTGGTGGATAAAATATATGAAATTTGACAAACAATTCATTTTAGCCACAATGGTTTAAAAACAAACAAGTAATACTGCTACATCGTGCTAACATCTATTTAAATTGTTAACCAACTAAGCTTGGTATTTAATCGTTTCGCCTTATCTTTTCACACGCATCATCTTGCCCTTTCTATCTTTAGCCCTGTGCACTTTTTTATTATTTTTGGCTACTAAATTTAACATTTTCTGTATTTCATGTTACTTTCCAATTTCCACAAACATTTCATTATCTCCGATATTTTCTTTGTAAGCAGTATCTTCTCCATTATATTGGTTCCTTTTTTCTATCTCATTCCAATCTTCCAGTCAATGTTCTAAGGTGCCTCTATCTCTCTGTGCTAGTTGCGCTTTTCCGTATTACCACAACTGACCCTCACGATTACTTTTTCTCCTTTTCTTCAAATATTTTTAAATTCCTCTATTCTTTTCCTTTTATGTTTCTCACTATATTTATGTTAGCTCCTATTATATTATTTTCTATTCCTTGCGCAAAAACTCCCTTATATATTTTTTTAAATCTTGTGTCTTGATCTACCTTCCATGCATTATCTTGACAGATTCCTTTGACTTTGACTTTAATTTGATTAACTGCCTCTCTCTAAAATAGTTTATAGTTTGGAACTTTTTACTTTTCAATAAAAAACTTGAAAAATAAGAAAGTTTCTGGTAGAAACAACTTTGGAAATTAGGCAAATTATTTTCATTAGCGACAAGGGCCGAAAAAATAGCAGATAATACTGTTACATTGTGGCAACATATATTCACATTGTCCACAAACTTAAATTTTCATTTTATTTCTTCCTCCTATCTTATCGCAGGCATCTCCTTTTTAATTGTCACAAATATTTCATCATATCTTCCATTTCCATTTTATGCAAGATCTTCTTTATTATCACGTTTCCTTTTTTTACCTCATCACAATAATCTAGCCAATGTTCTGAAGTGCCTCTATTTCTCTATTTGTTGCACTTTTTATATTACCACATCTGACACTCGCGATCCTCTTTCACCCATTCTCTCAAAATATTTTGAAATTCCTCTATTCTTTCCCTTTTATATTTCTCATTATACTCAGCTCCTCTCATATTATTTTCTATTTCTCACGCAAAAACTCCTTCATCTTTTTTTTAATTTTGTGTTTTCATCCACCCTCCATGCATTTTCTTGACGCATATCTTTGACTTTGTCTTTAACTTTATGAATCGCTTCTTTCTGAAATAGTTCATAGTCCTTAAGTCTGATTATATATGGGAATGAGTTTGAAACTTTTTACTTTCTAATAAAAAAATTTGTTTAAATGTTAAAGTTTCTGGTCGGAACAACATTGGAAATTTGACAAACGATTTCTTTGAGTTACAACGGCCCAAAAACAAATAGATAATACTGATGAATCGGCTTAATATACATTCACATTGTTCACAAACTTAACTTGTTATTTAATCGCTTCGACTTATCTTATCGCAAGCACCATCTTGCCCTTTCTATCTTTACGCTTGCCCACTCTTTTTTTTATTTTCTGCTGATAAATTAAAAATATTCTTATTTCCTGTAGATAATTATTCTAAAACTTGCCTCCTCTTTATCCTCATAGCTTTATTTCTCATTCCTTTTCAATTACCACGAACATTTCACGACTTCTGCTATTTTCTTTTCATGCAGGATCATTCCCATTATCAGGTTTACTTTCTGAATTGTATCAAAATCTTTCAGCCAATGTTATAAAGTGTCTCTATCTCATTGTGTTTATTGTATTTTTCCGTATTACTTGTATTTGTATTTCTTCTTTTATCTAGCTCTTCTTATTTTATTCAATATTTCTTGCATAAAAGCTTCTCTATCTGTTCCTATCAAATCTTGTATCTTCATTAACCTTCCATGCATTTCCTTGACACATTCCTTCGTCCATTCTTTTGCCATTCATTTTATGCAACTTTACTACATCCTCATCCTTTTTCCAAACCTAAATCTCTTGTTTTCTTCTTTAAATAATATTCTTTCGTTATGTCCTACAGTTTTTTATTACTATTTTTTCTTTTCGTACTCTTTCTTTGGACACAACCTTTTATATTTCCAAGTTTCCTAAATTAAAATCCTAGGTATGCAAGTTTCCTGAAATCATTAGGACTTTCTCCCCTTCAATTTGGAACTATTCTCCCATTCCTCGTCCTATATTTTCTTCCGAAAACCAGAACCTTTTTCTATGCTACTTTTAAAAGTAGTTATTAATTACCAGAAAAAAGTTTTTAAATATTTTGTTGATACTGGTTAAATCAATAAATATCCATTAGTGTATTTGTCCACGATTTGCGATTATTTGCTAAAGTTTTTGAACGATCCATTTTGATAGAGATCTGTATTCTAGTCAAGTTATTGTTCACAGTACATTGCTAAAGCTAAAAGAACCGATATTTTATCAATGTTATTGTACAACTGGAAGCATTAGTATATTGAGAAGAACACGAAGAATCATATCGAATTATAAAAGAAAAAAATATCTTTGCATTACTAAAAAGTAGAAGATAGTTGAGAAAAAATTAAAAATGAATTATGTCCAGAAAAGAAAGATTTAGTCACATTAGTTCTTGAGGAAAAAGTCTGAAATATTTAAAAATTGCAGGAGAAATGTTTTGAATTACCATAAATCTTAGGATAACATCCTGTATTATAATTGAATATAATTATTTATATTTTTAGTAGTAATTAGTGAGAGACTTGTAACACTTTTGAATTACACATTATGATAGTTTTCTAATTTTCTAAATTAAACTATGATACATACGGGTACATCTTTAAACATCAGTTCTAAATTTTGCTGAATTTTCATTTTTCTGCAAAGTCTAAAAGTTTGTCTGATATGTATCATATTAAAATCGAAACATAATATTATATAAATAACATTTTATTTACCTGATTTAACTACTTAGACTTAAAAATTTTTAAAAATTCTTTTATTTACAGTATCATAAGAAAAGTAAAGAAAAAACAATTAGAGTGTTCCTTTTTTATTGAAAATTCTGAAAAGAACTTTATCAAAATAAATAATGAGTATGTAATTTCAAAAATATGTTTTCAAGTTAAAAGATCTGTAATTTTATCAGCTGCATTTTTTTCAACCTGTAATAGAAGACCAATTTTATTTTCAGTTGTGTGATGTCAATCGAAAGTAAGAAAACGGTCTGCCAATATTAGTTTTCTACACTAATAAGTAACAATTTACATTATTTTTTGGAAGGATAATTAATGTGTCATCTATTGTTTAGAAATAAAAAAGTGATAATTCAAGTTATTGAAACTTTCCTTATCAATATTTTTTTTTCAATATTGACAACTGCGATAGTAATTCGTTAGCCCATGGGGAGCACTAAAATTCGTTTGAAAACGCACTATCGAATTGACAATGAAAAGATTGTTGGCATAAGCCTGGATCTGCATTTAATAATTGCAATTTTGAAAAATAAATTAATTAAAAATTAAGTAATTTAATTTTCCTAAAAACTTACATTGCTTTATTTATTTTTTTATTGACGTAGTTTAGAATTAATTTCCAAACTATGTTTATGTGCATTGGAATGATGTTGAGCAAAACAATTATGTTATCAAGAGGCATGCTAATATTTTAAATTTTTTGTTTGAAATCCCTATTTTCTTCAATGTGACATTTTTTGCCCTTGAATTCTTCGGACAGATCAAACCTAGGTGCATTAAAATTTATACTGTGTGAAACATTACATTGTTCTAAATTAATTATTTTTTCACTATTGTCAGACAAAGGGTGCGTGCAGCTTCTACTTTTTTGTGAGATCAAAATAAAATTTTTCAGAAAAGGATATATCTTTTAAAAGTTGTGAAGATTTTAGAATGAACTTTTGTTTATTTATTATTATGTTTTTTTTTACTTTTATCGACAATTTTTAAAATAATGTCTTTATTTGATGTTAAAAAGATATCAATTTTCTAAATTTTTAAAAAGTGTTTTGTATCAGTCACATATCAGTAGTATCAAATTTATAACCATTATGTATCCGGTTTTTTCCGTAATATTTTTAAAATTTTTATAATCAATCCCAAAAATTTAAGAAATAAAAAATAATTATTTTTTATGATATAATTATTAAAAATAAATTTGTAGTTACTTTTGGATAAAGCATTACATTTTTTCGTAGATGGGTGTCGTTTGTTCAAAAATTTAAGTTTTTATTCTTAAATAATAGCAAACTTGTATTTCATTGAAATATCAATTTTTGAGTTAATCTTTATTAGTATCTCGCATAATTTTACTGCAAAATGGAATTTTTTATTTTGTTTTTGCGCATTTGAAATTTAATTCACGATGAATGTCACTCAAAAATTTATGATATAATAGATATTTAGAATTATTTTTTCTTGAATTAAAAAATTACATAGTTCCAATTCTGGCTACAGAAGTTTACATTTAAAAATATTCGTTTTTAAATTCCTTAATAATCAATAACATTATAGATTTCTAAATGTATAATTTTTTTATAGTTATTACATTGTTTTCGGGCATTATATTTAAACCTCTTGAGTTTTCGTGATTTATAAGTTTTTTTGTTTAACAGTGTTTAATTTTAAATTCCTTTTAGGAATTAACTTTTAAAAGAAACAATATTTCGCAAAAAAGTAAAAATTCTTACTAATTTATATCGCGACGTCATCGATTTAAATTAATAAGAGTTGGCCACTAAAATGAATTTGTAATATTTTCATTTTCCTTGTAAAACCTCGATGATTTAGATTCGTAAAGTAAATAGTCAATTAGAAAATTAAATTTTTTTTAAAGGGTTCCTTTTTTATTAAAAAGAAAACTTAGATTTTTTTTCTTTGAACACTAATCGTCGAAAAAGATGGTATCCGAACAAAAAGTAGAGAATGCTTATTTTCAAGGACGCGCTTTTTTTTAAACATTGCTTATGATGAATAGAAAGTGCATACAGTTTTTATTACTATTTTCTATAACTGTTCAAAGGAGTTGGTTTAACTGTGAAATTTTTCATGTTTCCAATTTGTAACTAAAGATCACATAATAAGAGAAACTTTTAATTTAAAAAGTTTGATGTCGAATGATTAAAAAATTACCAGATTAAAAAAATTAAAACTTCAAATGAATGATTCACAAACACAGAAAATTGCCTCTTCTTATTTAGGAAAAAAAGAAAACAAAACTTTCCCTCTTCAAATTTTGAAAATAACTTTAAAACGTCAAATTTCTTCTGATATAATTGATAAAAATCTTTAACATGAAAAATTTCCCATTTAAATTTAGAAACAAAAGCATTTACTTCAGAAATAAATTAAATACTAAAAGTTTCCTCTTTCCAGTTTAATGAAAATGTTTAAAATATGAAGTTTCACTTTTCCGGTTCAGAAAACGACTTTAATTGAAAAACCTCTTTCCTTTTATGATAAGAAGTACAATGATAAAAATAAAGAATTTATTTCGCTGCAAGATGATTAAAATAATAATAAAAATGTCTTAAATGAAGAGAAATTCTCTTTCACAGCTCAGAAAAAAGTAAAAAGCAAAATCTTTTCCTTACAACCCAATAAGAATGCTAAAAATAAAAATGTTCTCTTTCGTTCGCGAAATAAAAATTTTCAATAAAGGATTAAACTTTTCTAATTTAAAGCGACATACGTTCAAGTGCTCCTAATTTTTAATTTATAGTTATTAAAAGATTGATGAATTTATAAATATAACATTTTTAATTTGAATTTAACAAATAATTTAAATACAGAAGAGTTCTGATTCTTAAATTGTGTGGCGAAGCAATTAATACTTTAACCAAAAATTTTTTTAGCTTAAAAAATGTTAATTGAATAATGTTAATAACCTGGAAAAATTTATGTAAAACAGCTAAATACCAAAAATTTGTTTAGGGTAGGAGCAAAACCTGTATTCAGCGACTTTTTCCCCATCAAGAATAAATTCAAAAAACGATATTTTATTTCAAAAATCAGTGACGATAATCATAATTAGTCAAATTTATGATCGCCTGTAGAGAAAAGTCTAAGATGTGTATATAATAATTATTAATAAATTTGTGTCGGACAGATATAATAATTCGTTAAAATATTAAAATTGTTTCAAGAATGTTTCAAAATATTTATTTATAGAATTTAGAAAAAAAGTAATGATTAATTGTTGGATCCAAATCAAACTTTTTTCTTGAAAAGTAATACACTTATTTTAATTTTTTTAAATACAAATAGAAAAAATATAGTATTCCGAAATGGGTATTGACGCAAAACAAAAAATGATTGATTGGTGACTGAAACTTTCTGTTAAATTACAACATATATGCGTCGACATTTTAAATCCTTGAAAAATCGAGCAGGCAATATCCATATAAGCCAAGGAATCGATGAATATGTAGATACGCCCTTCTTCACCAAGTAGCTATCTAGATTCTCATCTCTATTGGAAGTATGTGAAAAAATATGCGTGATGGTCCTTCAACGGATATTTTTAAATCCTATATACACCCTAAAAGCTCAAATTTCCATTTGAATTTCTTTTTATAAAATCCGCATTATCCTATATTTAAAATAGTTTATTAATTAAATTATTCTCTGCTTGCCCTGATGAAATTGGTTAAGTTTTAAAAACGAGCACCAAGAATTTTAGAGTCCGGACGCTGGTTATGAATAAAAAAAATAGTGGATTTTCTTAAAGGCTATGATTTATAAAAATTAATAATAAAAAGATTTAAGTAATGCAGAAAAAAATTAAGAAGAGAATCAACGGATTTAAAGGATTTCTAAAGAATTTATGATAAACGTTTTTTAGATTTGTTTTACTAAATGATTGTAAGTAGCATATATCATCAAATATTCCCACAGTCGGTTTTAAAAATATTGGTTAATAATAAATATCTTATTGCTTCTAACACAATATTTAAGAGAAATTATTTTACTTCAAGGTATGTAATATTTATTATCTGCATTCCATTAGTAATAATTCTATGATCATTACCTTGTATAATCTTGGCGGAATGCCGTGCATTACGATTTCTGTCATTTCTTGAACACACTTTTTGGTTTAAATTTGAGAAATAAAATTTTTCTTTTTCGTTTCCAAAAGTGATCAAATTCCATCCGGATAAGGCATGGAACACTGCATTCTTAAAATAGAAAACGAATTTAAAAATATCCTAAACTCAATCAAAGCGACTGTTTCACGTAATATTTAATAGTACTGTGACGTAGTTTCGTTACAGAGAAAATATTTTAATTTGTTTCTATGTATTAAAAATAAATAAGAAACAACTCTAAATAATTGAACTGCAGTTTAGAAATATCATTACATGATTTCTTTAATGAATAAATAATATCTTTATTAGCTTGAAAATATCGTATTTTACTCGAAATATTTATTAAGATATTCAAAGTGAAATCCCCCCCAAGAGCAGAACGTAATCTAATTGAAATTTTCATAATTATTAATGAGCCTTCTTAGATCTAAACTAGTAACTATATCGAAGCTAAGTGGGATCTCGATTTGTTTGAGAACTTTTTTTTTAATTCATTGTTGTATATATTAGCAAAAAATATTTTAAAAAATAATGCTTTTTTATTCAATAAATGGTTTGGAAAAGATTAAAAAACATTTACGAAGAAGTTTAATTCAAATTTGCTTAGTGTATTGCTTAATAAACATAATTTTGGTTTTTGTCAAATAAAAAAATTTTATATTTCATTATAAAATATTTACAGAAAGGTTTATTTTTAATTTGTTTTGTTTATGTCTTGATAAACATTTGTAATATTCGCTTCTGTCAAACCAAAAATTTTCTATATTTAATTTAGACACAAAACTGTCACATAAAACCTCAAATGAAGAAATCAAATTCAAATTCTTCATTAACATTCGACATTTTATTATTAATATTTAACGCAGCACTTTTAGGGTTTCGTACCTCCCATAAAGTTGCGGTCGGTTGTCCGTCCATTACTCACTAGTTGCCGCTCATAATATTTAAAGTGGGTTATGTATAGCTCTCTTCTCTATGAATATTCATAAGTCATACAGTAATCAAGAAAATATATATAGAAGCTGAATAAATTGCATGGAATAAGAATAATAACCGACAAACACTTATCATAGGGTTTTTATGATGTGAAAAGGAAGGTTGAAGATAATAGAGATTAAGAGGGCAAGAGGGCAATATAGGGGGGCGGGTAGATCTGGAATTATATAGTGACGGTAAAAGAGGAATAACATAAAACTTACGGGAAACAAATGGTTATTAGGGTAGATGTGGCAATTTTCAAAAGTTAGGGGAGAGTAAATGTTTTGAAGAGGAGAAGAGTTTGAGGTAGATTAATGAAGACGGAGATGAAACGAAAAGAGGGAAAAATAATACTAAGCAGTGGTCGAGGTAAAAGGAAAATAAAAGAAAGAGCTTATAAATAGATATTCAATGAATTGGGCAAGTTTTAAAGGTTAGCGAAAGCGAAAAGTGAAGATAAGGGGAAGGGTTAGAAAAAGGTTATTGCACACAACGAAATCAAGCCTATAGAGAAAGAAACATATGAGAAGTAGCTGAGAAAAAAGGGATGAAAAGAGATTAGGAAAAAAGTGGTATTCATGGCAATTGAATTGGATTGGCGAGGTTTCAGAGCTTAGAATAGAAAAAATCGTAAAGAGGCAGGAAAGGATTTAGAGAAGGTTAAAAGAGACAGAAATGCAAATTGGGGGTAAAACAAAAATTCAGAGAGGCGGTTAAGTAAAAGGAATAAAAAGGGAATGAAAGATAGGGTTATGAATGGGTATTAAACAATAATAGGAGAGGTTTGATTTCTTAAGGGAGATAAGAAGTGAAGATAAAGAAAAGGGCTTAGGGAAGGTTAATAGTGTCGAAAATAGGAAGTGCAGGTGGAAGATAAATGCTCAGAGATGAATAAGAGCAAAGAAACGGGATGAAGCGTAGGAGTTTTAATAGATATTTACATGGATGAATAAGGTTTTAAAGGTTCAGACAAAGAAAAAGTAAAAAGGAATAGTAGCATTCACTTCATGATAATAGATGGCAATGGAAAGGGTAGGGGAAAGGATAATCATGAGAGGTGATTATGAACAAAGGGAAAGAATAGACTTGCGGAAGAAAGAAGTTCAAATGGATATTGGGACGGAGAAGGGTCTTTTAAAATGTTAGGGAAGGGAAAAAATTAGTTAAAAGGCTTGCAGAAGGCTAAAGGAAACAGGAATACGGAGGTCCAGCGGAATCTAAATTGTAAGAGCTGAATAAGAGAAAAATAAAGTAAACGTAAGAGGAAGTGATATAATGTGTAAAGAGATTGAGAAAAAAGGAGGAAGTAAAACGGGAATAAGGAGGGCAAGCGCAATCTAAATTGTAAGAGATGCATGAAAGAATAAAAGAAGTAAGCAGGAAGTGTGAAAATAAAGATTTAATTTGTTGGCCAGGAGATGAGTATTGTTAAGGGAAAGGTTCAGAGAGAGGTAAAGACAGAAAAAGGAATAGGAATGGTAGACTGAAGAAAAATGGTGAGCAAATCCTGAGGTTATATGAAAATAATTTTTTGGGGAAAATCCGAAGGATGGTAGAAAAAAGTATAAGAAGTTCAAAATGACAGTGATGTGATGAACAGGAAGAAGTTATCAGAGAAAGAATTGTTACTGATCCTTATTAAATTAGTTGATCAATCCTTATGAACATTGATTAGATTTGATATAATTGTGCTAAGACTAATGTTAATAGTGATACGATCGAGTCTAATAGTAGATAGAGGCGCAGATATGGGATAGACGGAAAATTATAAATAAGGATACCACTGAGAAGTTTGGTAAGAAACGTCTATTTGTCAGGTAGGTTTTAATAGTTAGGGGAAAAGAAACATGAACGTGAGGGAACTGGTAGAGGAAGGATATTGGACACGGAAATGGGAGCGGCAAGGAAAGTAAAATGATTTTAAAAATGAGAGGGTAGGTAAATGGTAACACGTTGCTGAGGGAAAAGGAAGGGGAAAGTATGAGGAAGGTAATAAATGTTTAATGGGAATTGAAGAAAGGAGGAAAGAGGCTGCCAAAGAAGATTCAAGGGGTTGTTTAGATGGTAATTATTTATAAAATGAAGGGTTTGAGAAGGGAAGGGACAAAGAGAGGAATAGGATGGGTAGGTCAAATGAGAATGATGAAGAAAGACTGAGAGCAAGTGGAAATTAATTTTTTGGGGAAGAAATAAGTGGATGGTGAAATTGAGTGAAAGAGGAATAAAAATGAGGGGAAATTGCAGAACGTAAAAGTAAATTAGGTTATAAAAGAAGGTTTTTTATTAATTCTTATTTTCCGATTGAATTTGAGACAGTATATGCCATTCAGAAAAAAAAGATAGACAGAAGTTTGCCAATCAATACATTATAGTTCAGGAGGTATTCACGCTTTTGGGAATAAAGGTCTGAAGTATCGATTTGCGGATTTTGATAGGATATCATGTTAAACATATATGCGCTATCTGATTATATTTTCATTTTATCCTGGGAATGAATGAAAGTAATTTTTTTGCCTGAACAAAAAATTGAACACATTCGCTAATGGGACTGACCAGCTTCCAATGAACTTTTCTCGGAAAGTAAGGTTTCGAAGGTTTAACTTCAAAAGTGCCTCCGTGGCTCAATTTTCAACCTTGTGGTTCATCTTTGGTTTAGCATTTCTACAATTTATCCCGATAGATACCTTATTTTGATACCCGCGGAATATGAAAACTAATAATCTTTTTATTTTCATATCTTATATTACGTCAGAGGAAAGTATTTTTAAATAGGAAAACGAATTGAATGAGGAAGCTCTTTGAAAGTCAGGTATAAAGGTGAGAAGATCGATGGAATCCTTCCTGCATCGCGAAGCATCTTCTTGGCATTGATCTACTCAGGGTATCGTAAATCATAGAGCAATTTATTCTCCTTTGGGGGGGAGCTTTAAATGCACAGCAAGACGTTGGAGAGTGTAAGGTGAGGCTGAAGATTATAGGTCCAAGGGTTTGAAGATTCTACAGGAAGTGGATGTTATCCACGTCAAGCTGAAGCAGACGACAGGCCATTTATGCCCAATCTTGTTCTAATGGATCGGTTTCCTCATGTCGTAACATGTCGGCTAATCGGTGATAGGGGTAAACTCGATTATTCAATGATAGTGAAGGATGGAGTTTAGTAAGATGGCGAGACGTGGCTAGAATAATTAGAAGAATTTCAAATTCAACAAAGCGTCTCTCATCGCTTTGAAAATTCTCACATTTTGTTTCCACCCCATCATTTTCTCGTGCTTTTAGTATTATATATCCAACGCAATCTCCGAAGACTTAAAACATGTAATCGCTATTTTCTTCAAGACAATTTCGCTGCGGAAATTTCAGAGCTGAATTTTAAAATACGGGCGTTGTGGCACTTTGAAGAGTAATGCTTCCTTTCCATTATTTTCATGCAAATTTTGCGTTATTCAATAACACGTTAAATGATATACGCCTAATGGAAGTATTTTAAATTTTATAGATAGAAGAAATTTAGCATTAGGCACTTGGCAAAAATTATTTAACCAAATTCAAGAATTTAAAACCAAAAATTTTTAAGGAGAATAACACTTCTTTGAGTATTTGATGCAGTTGAATATAATTTGGATTTATACTATAAATCTTCGTATGGTATTTTTTCAGTATGCGTCAGATTTATTTTATAAACTAATGTATTGATTAAACTCTAGGGTAATTGAAAATTTGTTGCAGTGTTAGGGAAGTTCCTTGAAAAAGGACTCAATCACAGCTAGATTTACGGAAAAATGTATGTTATACTTTTAAAAGATTATCAAAACCGTCAAAAAATCAATTAAAGGTGTGTTTTTTACTGCTCACAATTAAGAAATGTTTATGCAAAGGTTAATAATTTTCAATGATTTAAATTTTACATCTTGAAAATTAAATAATATTAAATTATAAATCTTCAAAATTGAAGAAGATTTTCCAACAAAGAAACAACATAATCATTGCGTTATTTTATATTCTACAAATTAAATATTTAGGAAATTTTAATTTCAAACATGCAAAGTAAGAGATTTTTATAATGAAAATTTTTAAAGTTGAAGAATTTTCAATTTTAAATATTCGAGCCTGAAATATTTACCAAAAAAAGTCCAAAGTTTCAAGAATTTAGAGTGTAAATCTTAAAAATGGAACAACTTCTACTCGTATATTTTCAAAAAATTCTGTAATATTTTGACCATTTACATTGGAAGTCTTATCATTTGGAAAGATTAGTAATTTAATAATTACAAAATTCTTGACATTTCAGAAAAAAAAAAAATCCGTAAACAAATTTCTAGAAAAAAAAGAGTACCGGAAAATAAAAAGGCAACTAACCATAATCCCGTTCCTTTTTTTTTCTTCCGTCTTTTTTATTTAAATTATTATCAAATCACAATAAAATAACATATATAAATAATATTCACCAACGCTTCAGTACCTATGCGAATCATCAAAGTAAAAAATTAATTTTTCAAATTAATTATTTATTTAATTTTTCTTACCTTGATAAGGCCCTGTATGTGTACCGAAAATTTGGTAAATAATATTTATAAATGTTGTTTATTGTGATTTGATAATATTAGAGATACAAAAGACGAAATAAACAAAAAAAGAACAAGGATTTAGTTGGTTGCCTTTTTATTTTTATTTCCTCTTTTTATTTTTGTCTGCAGAATTTTTTTAATAGGATTCTGTTGAAACTGTTGACTTTAAAATTAAAAAATTGTTATTCCCATATACTGAAATCTTTTGAGTTTTAATTGAAGATATTTAAAATTGTAGAAAATTATCTTGCAAATATATAAATTTTATGCGTTTTTAAGTTTATCGACATTACACATTTTTTAATCAAACATTCTTTAAATTAAAGACTCGTTAATTTAAAATATTCAAAATCCAAGAATTTTCAATTTTAAATCGTTCATATTATTCATATTATAAGGCTTAGAACTAAAAACTTGGCTTTTGATTGCCAAAATCATTAAATTTCAAAATTTCGTATTTATACATCTTTAAAATTGAAGAAGTGTACACTGGAAGTCATGAAAACAACAAAATTTCAAATTTTAAATCTGTCACTCAAACTATTTCAAAAAACGATCTAAGTCACGTTCCTTTGAAATATAAATATTTTTTGATTTTATATTTTCAGAATTAGAGAATTTTTATTCAAAGTTTTCCAAAATTGTAGAACTTTGAATGATAAATCTTTAAAATCATAAAAGTTTCAATTTTGAATATTTATGGTTATAAATTCTTCAACTTTTATTATTTAAATTTGATGATTAGTGTTGAATGATCAATCTTTAAATTTAAAATATTAAAAAAATAATTCAGAAGTAAATAATTAAAAATTATAAATATAAAAAATTGAAGTATCTTGAATTGCAAATCGACAATGTAGAGCTAGTTCAAAGAAATGTTTAAATTTGTATCATCTTTAATGATTAACATTTGAAAAATAAAAAGCTAAAGGGTTTTAAATTAGAAATTATTGCCGTTGCGCAGTATTCCTTTTAGGATAAAATCTTATTTTAAACTAATATATAATTAGTTTATAAATAGGCAATAAAAAAGCATGTTCTATGCGCGCTATTTTTGATAGTATTTAAAAATAATTAGAAGGTAATTCTGAAATGCATGCAATTTTAGTCTATTGAGTACAGTTTCATTAGGAGAAGTGGTCTAAAATGTAACGTTGTAACTTCCGGATTCAGATCGAAATTGCCGTAATTTTCCCTATTTGCACGCCACGATCACGTGAAAGATTGTGCCTCTGAGTTTCGTAAATTATTCCAGAACTTGCTTCGAACAGAGAATAATAAAAAAATTTTCAAATTAGTTTGAACCAAAGTTTCATCATTTTTAATTTTCCAAAGATTGAAGGTCCTTAAATATTTGGATAAATGCCGGCATGAATAATTAAAAATATTTTCCTATTAATTTGTATAGGTTTATGTCACTTTTAATTAATTTATTTGAAAAGACTAGAATCATTATTTTTTAATATTCTGGAAAAACTTTTTAATATTTAAAAAAAAAATTGAATATTTCAGATCTGCTTAATCACAAAATTTCCACAAAAATTTTTATTTTCGATATTTTTAATCTTTTTGATCTATTTCAAATATTTTTTAAACTTCTAATGCTTTAGAATTGTCTTTAAAAAACGCAAATCATTTACATATTTTTTAATTATACAAAATAAAAAAAAATTATTACAGATAATCAGAATTTACTCATGCAATCTTTAAAAATCTGTTAAATTTGTTGTTCGAAATCTTCAATACTCTACAATTTGTTTTAAATTTGTTAAAATATTTTTAAGTTTAAAAGTATTTTTGTATTTTCTCCAAACTTCCTAATTCCTTTGGAAAGTTTAATTTTCAGCTTTAAAGGTTCAACAAAATTCCATCGAAGACTTTGTATGACTTTAAAAGATATTTAGAATTCTTGGATGTTCTGACAAGATTGAAAAATAATTTTAAATTTCGTTTGCTAGTTTTTGCAATAAACTGAAAATGCATTGGTGATTTGGAAACAAAGTTTGTCTCTTTTGCCATTTCACAGCTGTCGTCAGGCACTATAATCTCTCTTGAAAAGTTGAGCGTAACATTCGAATCTGTGATTCAAATAGGAATATAGAGGTTGCAGTATAAAGTTGTGTACACCAACTTCGTTATTAAGTTAAGTTAGCAATACAAGCATTTACACTTTCCCCTCAATTTCCCAAATCCAAAGAATTTATTTTCTAACATCCGTTTGTTATTAACGCAATCCAAATGTTAATTCCAAAAACTAAGAGGAAATTCAAAATTAATCATAAATAATCCTCTTCTACAACTTTTGCCATTAACATTTACCTTCTTTCATATTCCTATTCCACTTCAGAAATTTCATTTTTAAATGATTTCTCATTTCTGTCCTTTCTCTAATTTGTTGATCTTCTCTCTACCTGTGTTTTTGGCCTTACTATATTATTGCCCTTGCAATATTAATGCCCTTACTATATCATTGCCGTTACTATATTTTTGTCTTTCTGGTGCTCCTTCATTTTTCCGCTAAACTCAAACCAGCTCATCTCCTCCAAGATCTTAAAAAATTCCTTTCTCTCCTTATTCAGGATTTTATTTTCTTCAATCAGCTATTCTATATCCTCTGAATACTTCTCTCTCCTCACCTCTCTCCACAAATTTCAAACTTTTCTAAAAATAATCTTTCTTTTCGTTCTTTTATCTCTTTCCTTACCTTTCAGATTTACTTACTTACACGTTGGCAATCCTTTGCAACTATCCACGTTTTCATCATTACTACTCCTCCTAGATTTTACGAACTTCCTAAGATACATAAACCTGATTGTCCACTAAGACCTTTTGTTCACCTAAAAGACCTAAGTCTTTTGTTGGTTCTCCATTGTACTATGGTTGTAAATCTATTAAAGACAGATGGACTTTAGTAGAAAAAATCACAAAATTCACAGTTCCAGATAGATACGAATTTTTCAGCATAGATGTTAAATCTTTTTTTACAAATATTCCACAAAAACTTGTAACATATGCTATAAAAGAGGTACGAAATTAAATTAAATTACTCACAAATTGTAGTTTTCAAAATAAATATTACAAACAGATATATAGAGTTCCACTGGGTTTACCCATTTCAGGTGCAGTAATAAGGCGCAAACTTTACAATTAAAGGTTAAAGCATCGACAACCGCTATTTGGTGATTGTGAATTCTCTTTTGTCTGGGGTTTTTTATTCATGTATTGCAAAATAAAGTAAAAATCTCCTCTTTAATGATTAATTCAATATTTTGTTGTAACTTTGTATTATATTTCATTCTAATTCACCCTGAAAAATGTATCTCATTTAAATTAATTTATATTATTACCATTCATAATATGCATCAGTATTGGAACAAAAGTACTTTTATTTTCTTATTTTTATCATTAAAAAATGCGCATTATATTAAAATAAAAATTATTATTAAACAATTTACTGCTAATTGTGTCATTTTCTATAAATTTTATTTGTTTATATTCAATCCAGATATAGTATAGACAAAAAATGTTGCTAAATAAAATGGTAAATAGTTTAGTTTTTTACTGTTAATATATTTTAATACCCAGAGTTTATGACATACTTGTAGATACTTTTTGATGAAACAACATTTGTCTTTTATTTTTTTTGTCTGCTGTTTCCTTTTTGGAATGATTAATATTTTTATATTTTTAATAGTATTTTTTACAAATGAAAGAAACTCTCGTCCTATCTAAAAATGATTAACAAAAAAGTTATATACCTTTTTCAGTGAAAAACTTTGGTTAGTTAATTAGTTAATTAGTTAAAATTTTAACCAAGAAGGATGACTTTTTAACAGAAGCGTTGAATCGTCTGACAAGTAGTTGAATTTTTATCCATAAAGGATTCAATCTCTTTGAAAAAATAAATTTTTATTGACCAAAAATTGTTGAATTTTCATACGGAAAAGATTGCAGTTGACTTTTTAAGTTCAAATTATAAATTTTTAATAAAAAAATAAGTTTCTATGAAAGAAATTTAATTCTGAATTTAAAATTGAAAATTTGGCCCCACAAAAAGGATGAATTTTTGAGAAAATAGTTCAATTGTTTACCAAATGGTTGCAG
Source organism: Belonocnema kinseyi (assembly GCF_010883055.1). NCBI lineage: Eukaryota > Metazoa > Arthropoda > Insecta > Hymenoptera > Cynipidae > Belonocnema > Belonocnema kinseyi. Next base: position 55,608,613 of record NC_046660.1, read on the forward strand.
TTTTTATCCAAGAAAGATTAAACATTTATTAAAGCAGAGAAAGTTTTAATAAAAAAAGACAGTTTTTTTTTAAAGATGAACTTTTATCGAGAATAGATTTCAATTAATTATTATTTCCGTGACATAAATTTGAAACATAAAAATCTTTTTTACGAAATAGTTCAATTATCAATAAAAGTGCAGAATTTTCTACGAAATAGTTACATTTTAAACAAAATAGAAGATTCTTCAGCTCAATAGTCAAATTGTCAAGAAAACAGCAGAATTTTGACACAAAAATTATTACTTTTTAACAAAATAGTTTAATTTTCAACCAAGCAATTTCATTTCTGCCCAAGAAAGATTAAATCTCTCTTTAAAAAGTTAATTTTTATAAAAAATAAAAAATTACTAGAATGTTCATGCAGAAAGGATTTTATTTCTCTTTTCAACGCCAAAATTTTAAGCTTAAACAAAAAGTAATTTTTTTACGAAATATTTAAATTTTCAACAAAACAGCCTCATTTGTTATGAAAAAGTTCAATTACCAACCGAAGAGCAGATTTTTCTACTAAAAGTATAACTTTTTGTAAAAAACAAAATAGTTTAATTTTCAACCAAATAGTGGCATTTTTATCGAAAAAAGATTAAATTTGTCCTAAAACAGATAAATTTTCAATTAAAGATCCAAAAATTTCAAAAAAAAAAAAAAAATAGTGGAATTTTCACCCAGGAAGGGTTTTAGTTCTTCATTTTTTTATAGTCTCTCCCTTTTACGGATTTGAGAGTCTTTAAATAACCATTACAACTATTCTTACAAAAAAGCTCTATACTATCTTACGAACTATCCGCTTCATACAGTCTTAAGTTATTATTCTTATTTCTAAACGCTTGCGACTTAACCCGGGGATTTCATTTCCTTTTACCATTATCAATTTCCAATTTTGACTCTAGTTTGCAACACAACTTCCCAGTGGGCACAAAATTTGGCGACGTATTTACGACATTGTTACGGCATCTTTACGACAACTTTACGACATCTCATGGCCATGTCGTTTCGGTGTCTTTGCGATATCGTAAAGACATCGTCAGATCATATGACGTATTTACGATATCTTGAAGGCACCTTAACGGCATCGACATAGATTGTCGTAAAGTTATTGTAAAGATGTCGTAACGACGTTTTAAAGACGTCGCCAAATTTTTTGCCCAATAGGTTCGTAACTTTCCTTCTTTCGGAGTCATTTTTTTGCTTTTCTTCTACTATCCTGTGCAACCAGCTCTCTCTCTCAGATCTAGCTTCTTTATCCATCACCCCCCCCCCTGACTATTTTCATTCAGATTCCCTTTAATTCTCTCTTCTGTACTCTGCCCTTCCCCTTCGTCCCCTGTACACCTCTCTAACACATGCAACCATGTTTTCTGCTCATACCTTCATACACTAAAAACATTATCTTTTTCATTTATACAATACCTGCATGCTCTTATACCCTCTCTCATTCTGAATCTCACTTCTCTATTCCATTTTCTCTTATTTTTAATCTTTTTCAGGTACTCTGGTTCCCCCTGCACGTCAACCCACTATACCAGCTATTGTACCTTGAATCTGCGATTTTGTCCCATATTTCCTCGCCTTGCCTTCTTCTCTTCCTCTATGTCCTCCCACTCTGCACCCCTCTCATTTACATCACATTCACGCCTCATTTCATATCTCTCCTTCTCCCATTTTGAACGCCCCACGTTACCCCTCTTCTCATTATCCATGAACTCGCAACCGCACGCTTGTGCAATTTTGCTGCCCTCTTCCCTTCTTGATTTCTCTTCAAAGTTTCAGGCTCTGTTTACTTGCCTCACCACCATTTTTTCTCGCCCTATTTCTTCCCTCAGCATATAACCTGGACAACTCCACCTCACTCCCAAAACCCATCTCAAAAATCTCTCATGCAAAGCATCTATTCCCTTTTGTTCTCTCCATCCCCAGATTTCCACACCATAGCTTAACACTGACCATACTAATACATCAAACATCCATACCCTCATCTTCCAGTCATTCTTGAACCCTCTCTTGCCTAGACGTCATACTTTTCCCATTATTTTACTCACGCTTTCCAATCTCTTTCTCACCTGCAACTCACTTCCTACTCTCGTTTCGAACCAAAATCCTAAGTACCAAAACTCATCAACCAACTCTACCACACCATTTATCTTCCATTCACACTCTAATCTACCCCTTTTATTTGTCTCTCACATATTCTTTGAACACTCTCATCAACAAATTCATACCTCTTTTATCATCCGCTAATAGCACTACGTCAGTAGGCTCAAAGGACACCCTTGTGTGAGCCCCCTTCCTGTCCAGAATTCCTCACCTTTCTTATCTCCTATCTTCACACTTATCTTTGTATCCACAAATATTTCTCTTATCCTCTCTATTAAACCTTCGTCTACTCCTCTCTCTTTAATGGCTGCCCATAAAATTCTCCTGTTAACTGATTCAAATGCTGCCTTAACGTCCCCGTTTACTTCCCCGTTTGCTTCCCTTCTCTTCCAACTTTCTTTCGAAACTCTTTCTGAGCACTTCCGCATTCATTTTATATCCTACGGACATGAGCGTGATACCTCTATGTTCCTCCACCTTTTTGCCTTCTCCTCAAAAAGAATTTTATTTATCTTTCCGACTACAAAATATTAAATACAGGGTGATTTTCTTAACTTAAAACTTTCAAATATCTTAAAAAATAGGGACTCTATGAAAAAATGTAATAAATCAAAATTTAATCACTCTGAGCAGTACATAATCTGATGTTAAAATCGGTTTCTACACACGAACCCCTGGGGATGCAGGTGGGGGCAAGTTCGAAAACTTTAATGGGAACCCCTATTTTTTATTGCATATTCGGATTCTTTGGATAAAAATTCGTATGATTTATTTTCAACATTTTCCTCGTTTCGTGATAGATGGCGCTGTAATCGACGAAATTTAATTTTTTATTTTACTGTTACTGAGAATGCACGCCTATGATTCTGCAATACATTAACAATAAAAAATAAACCATTTTAATTGTGACATGGCCGACCACGGAAAAAAAGAATTTTTCAAATCGCTACAGAATCGTTAAAAGAGTGCAACAAAAGGTTCATGTTCTGCGAAAAGAATTGAAGTTTTAACTAAAAAGAGAAATTTTCAATAAAATTCTCGCATATGTGGGGCATTCAGATCTTTGGTACTCGTAACTTTGGAGTACGAGTGTAGCAGAGGAATACAAGAAAAAGGAAACGGAATAAGAAAGAACTGAAAACTAAAATAAAATATGAAATCAATCCACTTCATGCATATTTGGTACCATTTATCAATCCTTTTTGTTACTCTAATGCAATTTAAAAAATAAATATACTTTAGGGCATCTATTAGGATATTAAATTTCATACAATCAGCAGAGAATCACCCAGTTAGCTTTAGAAGTGATCGTAAAATTGCTGGTATACTATAGAGAAGTGAATAGCGGTACCGAACCCATCGGACCGCTGTAATTTATAGCGTCCATTTTATTTCACCCCCTCATTGTATATAACGTCGGTTGACCATACGGAATTAGCAGCTCACAATTAACGACCATATTATTTTGAAATTTATTAATCAAACTTTAAGAGCCATTGATGCCTAAGAATGGGGTCAAAGACAATTTATACAGCAGGACCAAAATCAGGAAATTTATAGAAGTTAAGAATATTTCTCATTTATTTATTTAAAAAATTCTGATATCATCAAATATTGCAAAATAAAAAATTCGAATCTTTTAAACTTTCATTCGAAATCTTTAATATTATGCAATTTATTTTAAATTTGTTAAAATATTTTTTAGCATATTTTTTTATATAATTTTTTAATCCTGCTCTTTTAAATTAATTTAGAATTTTTTAATGTTTTGAATAGATTTAAAAAGAATTTTGAATATGAAAAGTTATCGAAATTTGTTTAACAAAGTGTAGATTTTTGAAGATGTTGAAATAAAAGTTTAAAGATTTTTAAGAATTTTGAAAAGTTTTAAGAGGTCAAAGAAATTTTAACAGGACTTCTGGAAAAATATGAAATGAGCTTTTCTTTTATATGACTTATTTAAAAAGAATATTTAAAAATATTTCTAAGTATTCTACAAGGTTTTAAATATTGCGAGAAAAGAATTTAGAAGATTTGAAGGCATTTTTTTCTATTTTCAATAATTCCTAAAACGTCCAGAAGTAAATTTAATAATATTGTAGAAAATTCAAAAACTTTTAAAAATAATTTTTTTTTTTTTTTGAAACTATTAAGGAAAAATGTTAATTCTCGAATATTTCGAAATTAAATCCTTAAATCTTATGAAGATTTTGAAAGTCCTAAAAATATAAAAATTGTTTTAATTAAATTGCTGGGTTTATTGAAATAAATTTTAAAACATTGTAAAATATTTTGAGATTGCCAAAAACGATTCCGGAGGATTTAAATATATTCCTAGAATTCTGAAAATGTATAACCTTCCTATTTTTCCACTTTTTTTTCTCAACTAAAAATTTTTTCTAGTTAAAATATCAGCAATATTGTTAAAAACTTGTCATCTTAATTTCAAAATTCATTTCTTTTAGCAGAAATTTTGACCGCATCTATGTATTGCAACTTTTTGGTTTAAAATTAAAATTTTCCTGGTTTAGGATTCTATTATTTGGTTGAGAATTTGTCTATTTGGACGAAATGAACTCATTTTGAAATAAATAATAGCTTTTTCGTTTGATCATTAACTAAAATATTTTTTCGGGGAATTTAGGTTTTTTTTTAATTTAAACACATGCGAAAAATTTTAACAACATTATTTTTTTAACCCCCTTCTTTGGCTAAAGGTTCAGAATTTTAGTTTAAAAGTCATCTCTTTGGTAGTAAAATTACTCTCTTGGTTAATCATTTATTTTTCTGAAATTGGATTCAACATTTGTTCAACTGTTTTTTTGTTACGAATCCGCCTGCTTTTAATTCAATACCAAAACCATTTTAGATCAAAGCTTCAACAATTATACTAGTACGTTTCTTTGGTAATTTATCTATTTGTATTATAAATTAAAGTATTTGGTTAAAAATGAAGCTACTCAGTACAAAAAGTAATTTTTTCGTTTATATTTTATCATTATTTTAGTTGAAAATTTGTTTTTAGTGATAGAAAATTGATGTACATGACTGAAATTAAACATTTTTGTAAAAAATTCTTACTTTTTGGAAAACATTTCATCTTTTTTGGTTAAGAATAAAACTGGTTGAAATTGAATCTTTTTGTTTTCAGGATTCAACCAATGATTTTTTAATGTGTCTTGTTTGGATGAATACAACTGTTCTTGATTTTAAAAAAATTAATTTTTACATAAGTATCAGCTATTAAGTTTTTCGTGAAGAATTCATCTTTTTGTTGGAAAATTCACCTATTTGGTAAAAGATAAACTTTTCTTAATTTTAAAATGACTTATCTGAAATTTCAGAAAATCTTTTTGAATTTCTTGAAAAATCTTACGAAAATTATACTTGAATAACCTGAGGATTAAATAAACAATGTGCCAAATTAATTAAAGTTTTTTTCTTTAGTTCTAAGTAAAAACAGTGATATAAATTTAGTTTAATTTATATTCTAATACGGAATTCTGAAATAAATAGAGTAGACGAAGAGCAATTTTTTTCAATAGAAAAAGTATACATCAAGATTTAGTATTAATTGTGGCGTACATTCTATATAAAGAACATTTTACTTCGCATTGTTAGTTTTAATTACATATCTCATCAGAAAATTTGCCTTTCATGGTTACAATTTCGTATTCTAATTAAAGTTTAAAATTGAAGTTAAAATCTTTTGGGTAGCAGTTGATTCAGTGAAAAGCAATCCTGAAAGTATAATTACAGTTTCATGATATATTTATTAACTTGTTTGGAAAATGAAATAGGATTTAAACCATACACTAGTAACTGAACGTCTTTCAAAATCTTCTCAAATTTTTCTCCTCTCAGTTTTTATCGTCGCAACTGCCCAATAATATTATTAACACGTAATTCTGCATTACTTAGATTGAAAATAGAGAATAGAAATGATACAATTTTTCAGACTTACCCTCACTTTTCTGAAAACACAAAGAAATTATAAAAAATATTAGTATTTGGAAGATTCCTTTTTTAAAGCAATTTACGAATATCGTCACTTCATCACCTTTTTAGATATATAAAAAAGAAAAAGTGCGGAAAATCTAATCAAATTTGAAAGCACTGTCATTGATGATTTATTTACTTTTTAGACAAAAGCTATAGGTGGATTTCGTTTGTTTTTTATAAAGACCAATTATCTAGAAGCAGATTTGATTTCCTATAATCTATTTCTGAGATATCTTAATGTTAAATTGTGAAACATAAGACGATCATTCACATTTAATTAGTTTCTGAATTTTATACAGTTGCGAAATATAATACGACCATTCACATTTCATTACTTTCTGCATTTTATACAGTTGCGAAACATAAGACGATCAATCACAACTTTACTTATTAATTAATTACCTACAGTTGTAAAACATGATGCGAATATTCACATTTACATTTATTTCTGAACTTCATGCAGTTCTCAAGAAGGAGACGATCGAGCACATTATTACTCAGTTATGAATTTCATACAATTTTAAATCATAAAACGATCAATCGAATTTTCAATTCTTTCTGAATTTAATACAGTTCTAAAGTTCTGAATGACATTCTCGACTGTGTTACTTTTTCATGAAATGTGTACAGTTCTAAATGATAAAGCGATTATTCATATTACCATTCCTGTTTTAACTTAATGCAGTTTCATAAATAAGATGTTCACCTACATTTTTTTGTTTCTGAATTTGATGCAGTTATAGAACTTAAGGCGATAAAAGAAATTGTTACATTTTTATGATTTGCATACAGTTCTGAATAATAAGACGATCAATCACATTTCGATTTGCTTCTAAATTGTATGCAGTTCTAAAACATAAGACGATCACTCCCATTGTTCTTTGTTTTTTAATTTCACGAAGTTATAAAACATAAGGCGACCAAGCACATTATTCTTTGTAAGATGATTGCATGCAATTTTAAATCATAAGGCGATCAATCTAATTGTCATTTGTTTTTTACTTTTACTCAGAACTAAACCATAAGATGATTAAGCACATTGTTACTTGTTCATAAATTTCGTAAAGTTCTAAATCATAAATCGATCACTCCCATTAGGATCTATTTCTGAATTTAATAAGGTTCTTAAAAATAAAATCACTTGCATTGTAATTTTCTTCTGAATTTCATACTATTTTGAAACTTAAGACGGTCAATGAAATCGCTACTTACTTGTGAATTTAAGAGAGTTCTAAAACATTAGGCGATCTATAATATTATCATTTCTTTCTGAATTTTATGTTGCTATGAAACATGAGAAGATCAATCAGATTGTCGTATAATTCTAAATCACATGCATTTCTAAAAACAAAGACGATCACTCACATTATAATCTGTTTGTGAATGCTGTGCAGTTTTAAAACGCGAAACGAGCATAGACATTGTCATTTGCTTATGAATTTAATAGATGCCTAAAAAATGAGAATATCACTTATTTGTTTCTGCATTATATGATGTTATAAAACTTGAGACGAATAATGACATTGTTAATTGTTTATGAATTGCATACAGTCTTTAAGGCGATCAATTATATTGTCATTTTTTCGGAAATTCATAAAGTTATAAAATATAAGACAATGAAATTTTCGTTTGTTTCGAAATTGTATGCAGTTCTACAACATGAGACGAACAATCACATAATTATTTCCTTTTAATTTCTTGCAGTTCTAAAGTTGTAAAGTTCTAGCACCTTTTCACTTGTTCACTCATCGCATACAGTGCTAAATCATGAATTGAAGCTAAATCATGAAGCCGGTCAATTTTATTATCATTTTCTTTTGAATTTCATGCAGTTTCTAAAACATAAGACGATCCAGCACATTCTTACTTGTATATGAATCTTATACAGTTCACCCACATTGTTATTAGTTTCTGAATTTCATGCCTCTTTCAAACTAAAGGGGATTAATAAAATCGTCACTTGCTTATAAATTTCGTAAAATTATTAAACATAATGCGATTAATCACATTATTATATGTTTCTGAATTTTATGTAGTTATAAAACATGAAACAACCAACTGAAATTATCGTCTGTTTCAAAATGATATGCAGTTCTATAACAAAATATGGTCACTTTTATTTTTATTTGTTTCTGAATTTTATGAGGTTCGAAAATTTAAGAAGATCAATAAAATCGTTACTTGTTTGTAAATTTCATGAAGTTCTAAAACATAAGAGATCATTCAAATTGCCTATGTTTATAAATTGAATGCAGTTCCACAAAAAAGACGATCGCTCCTATTTTTATTTTTTTTCTGAAATTTATTTGGTTCTAAAGCATAGGAGATCAACTATTTTGTGACTTTTTCACGTATTTCATACAGTTCTATATCATAAGACGATCCCTCCCATTATGATTTGTTTCTGAATTTCATGCAGTTCTAAAAAAAATTAGATCACTCACATTTTAATTTTATGCCGTTCTAAAAATTATGACGATCGATGACCTCGTTAATTCTTTCTGAATTCCATACAAGTTTGAAACAGAACATAATTTATTTCTGAATTTTATGTAGTAATAAAACATAAGGTGAACATATACATTGACGCTTATTTTTGAATTGTATGCTGTTCTAAAATAAGAAACGATCACTCACATTGTTATTTGTTATTGAATTTTATGCAGTTTTACAACTTAAGACGATGAATGAAATCGTTGCTTGGTTGTGAAATTCATAAAGTTCTTAAGCATAGAACGTGCAATCACATAGTTGTCTGTTTCTGAATTGTATGCAGTTTTAAAATAAAAGGCGATCAATTACATTGATATTCGTTTCTGAAATCAAAGCGGGTTTGAAAATTAATACGATCGATGAAATCGCTACCTGGTTATGAATGCAATTAAGTTCTAAAACATAGGACGATCAATCACATTGTCTTATTCTAAATTGCATGCAGTTCTAAACCAAAAGACGATCCTTCGCATATATTTTTTTAATTTTTTGCAATTTTAAAACGTGAGGCGCTCAATAATGGTGTTACTTGTTTATAAATTCGATGAAGTTTTATAAAATAAGGCGAGCAATCACATTGTCATTTGCTTCAGAATTTCATATAGTTATGAAACAAAAAATAATCAATTACATTTTCATTTCTTTCTGAATATAATCCAGTGCTAAAACACAAAATGATCAATCAGATTGTTTTTTTTTTCTTTTGAATTTCATGCAGTTCTAAATCAATCTAAAAGCTTGGTTCAAAAATGAACCAAGCTCCGCTATTCTTGTATAGAAGTTATGATTTTTGGTCATTTGTTACCTATTTTCATCTTAGTTTTCTAGATTTCGTTTTCAAATTATTTTTTTAAAATCAGAAACCATCTTCCAATTAAATAATATAAAATTAGATTAAGCAGCTTTTAATTTTAAAAAGATCAAATACTAAGAAACCACATTTTTTCCTTTTAAAAATAAATTAAAATCGTAATTTATAATTTATAATTTCACTAAATCAAAAGTACGCCCTATTACATCGGTGCATTTCGAAACAAATCTAGCTGGAAGCATTTCAAGCGCATTTTGAAAATATAGAATTTTTCTCAAAAGTTCATTAAGCTTAAAACAAATCCTTTAATTTTTCAATTTGACGAGAAATTCGCTGTCGACGCTTTCAGTGAAATTCAAGGGGACTACAAATATGTTTTCGTAGTTTCAGCACGAAGAGTAGAAACAATAAAGCAGCCATTTAAAATTCCTCATTCGTGTCTGAACAGTGATTTTGAAGAAGGACTCTGTTCATTAAAGCAGAGGAAGAAATAGTAAAATAGTATAAGATAATACAACAAAAAAAATGAGAAAAATTACTGAATAAAATTTTTTCATGGTATCGTTTTATAATTATAATTTTTTCTATAATTTAGATTAAAAAAATTATACATCTATTTAAAAGTCAAAAATAAATATAGATATATTTGCACAATTTTATGTTTCAATTACATTTCATATTGTAGGTTATCAAAAGTGATATATTCACGTATTTTTAAAACTTTTTTCAGAATCAAGGGAAATATGGAACACGCTAGGGATTGAGAAATTTGCAACTTTTTTTCAACGACCCATAATCAAACTATAAAACGTTCGTTACTGGGGATTAAAAAAATGTCATAATTCTAGAAAGTTTTTGACGAGCAAACTGTTTTAATTTTTTTCACAGACTAAAAAAGATTCATTAATTTATTAATTACATTAATTAAAATAATAAAGATTGTGATATTAAGATAAAATTAAGATTGTTTGATAAATAGGTAATTTTAGAGGTATTTTTTACCTTTTTATTTTTAGGTTAAAAAAAATAATTTAAAATGTTTGCATTAAGCTCATATTAATTTCCTAGCCTTACTTCTATTACTTGTTAATTAATTATATTGCTTAGCCAAACAGTTTAAGGATCTTAAAATTAAATAAAAATTTGCTATGAAATTATGAACCTAAATTGATGAAAATTGATTATTTTTAATTTAAGAGATCTATCCTCTATATACTTTTTTCTGAAAATAATAAGTTTCGAATTTTTCAAATGAAAATTTGTTTCATTAAAACTAATTTAATTTTGAATCTTCTAAAATTTTTAAATTTATACTGACAGAAACTTTTTAATGACCACTTTTATAAGTTTCTAATGATATTGTTTAATTCAAAAAATTGTTTAATAATAAATAATTTTATTTAGTATTTTACGTATAATCTTCTATATCTTATTTTTAATCAGTGAACATTTTCCCTGATGATTATGTCATCGTTTTTTGTTTTGAAATTTAACTAATCGGATAATTTTTGTTTCGAATGATATTGTTTAATTTAAAAGATTGTTTGATAATAAATAATTCAAATTAGAATTGTACTTAGAATCTTCTATATCTTATTTTTAATCAATGAAAATTTTCCCTGATTATTAAGTCATCTTCTTTTGCTTTAGAATTTAACTAATCGGTCTATTTTTCTTTCCTTTTTTGAATTTATATTCATAGTTAACAATTTTTGCTGATTCGCTGAAAGTCTAACTACTTTCATAAAAAATTATTTTGTTATTTGTTGTTTATTATTTTGTTACGAATTCAT
>NC_046660.1:55619948-55640642 GCF_010883055.1 Belonocnema kinseyi
ATTGTTGAAAGTTCGACATTTTCAATTAAAAATTTAGCTTTTTTAGTTTCAAAATTAATATTTTTGTAGAAAAAGTTTTTTTTGACCGTCTTCTGAAAATTTTTTTCTCGAATTTTACAAATTTCTTAAAAATGAATCTTCAGGAATCAAAAATGAAGACACTTTGTTAAAAATTCTATGATTTGGTAAAGCTTTGTAGTTTTTGCTTAGTAGTTTAAATACTTGGTTGATAATCAATTATTATTGGTTAATTTAATTATGTGGTGCAACAATTATCGTTTTAGGTCAAGAATTTAACGACGTGATTTCTAGTAACCCTTTTTTTTAATTCAATTATTTCCTTGAAGATTTCGCTATTGATAAAAACTCTATTTGAATTTAAAATCCATCTCGTTCAGTTAAAAAAATCATATTATTTTGTGGGAAGTTCTTGTTTAAAGTGGTCTTTGAGGTTCAAATATTTGGTTAGAAATTCCGTTATTTTGTAGAAATGTTATCGCTTTAGCTTATAAGTTTAACTACTTGGGCAACAATTCATCTGTGTGGGTCAAACATTTAAATATAAGGTTACTAATTCATTTTTTTAAATATAATTCTTTTTTAATTTAAATGTATTGCAGAATATTCGAAATTTTCATTTGAAAATTTATCTTCTCCATTTTCAAAATTCCTATTTTTTCTTAAAATGTTGTTTTTCGCAGTAGTATCCTAAAAAATTCGTATTTTTGCCGTGATGTTTAAACTATCTGGTTAAAAACTAAACTATTTTCTTGAAAATTTATCCCTTTTGCTCGTTACTTTACGCTGAATTTTAATCGCCCAAGGCTTTAAATTGAAGCATTTAGATGAAATTAACCTTTTTTGGCGAAAATTAATAATTTTGAATTGAAAATTTAACTGGTTTGTTAAAAGAAAATCGTGTTTTTTGTATTGTTAATTAAACATTTTGGTAGAATATCCGCCTTTTTGGTCTGATTATTCCATAATTCAACATTCCTGGTCAAAATAACAACTTTTATAAGAAATTTTGTTTGTTAGAAAATTTGAATATTTTGTTTTCAACCTATCTTGGTAGATTGAAAATTAAGATATTTGGTTAAAAATCTATAATTTAGTGCAATTTTCTCTTTGGCCTTAAAAGCTTAAATATTGGATTAATAATTAATTCTTTTTCAATTTAATTATGTGATTAAAAATTTTTCTGTGAACTTTTTTGATAAAGAAATGTTTTTCAATCAAAAATTAATTTTTTGTACATTTTGAGAGCAAATAAAGCGATTGGTAGTAGGGGAACTGCAGACAACTGTGGGGGGGGGAGAATTAAAATTAATGTTGGGAAATTAAGGAAAATGAGGGGGTTTCGCTGGTCTTTTTATAAATTTCTTTTTTAAATTAAGATTTAAAAATAATATTGAGGAATATTTAAATTTTCTCGATAATTCCTAGAGAGTAAAAATGTAATTATATTATTAAGCCTGAAAACGTGAATTAACATCTCGGATTTAAAAAAGATACAGCAATTGGCGATATTCCTCGCTATTATTCTCAGTTCCGACGAAGATATAAGTTTTTCAAGACTGATCAGATTCAGTTGCAATTATAAACGCAGTTTAAACAAAGTTTAAAATAATTTGAAAAAAATTCCATTTTGCTGTCAAACTATGCAATATACGAAGCGTATTTTTTGTTTTATACGTAAATACTAACATAAGAAATTTCAAAAATTCAATCTTTGGGAAAACGATGTAAGACACAAAAAAGAGCTACAAACTTGGCATGAATCATTTTATGATAGGATGCATATTTATTATTTTAATCGTAAAAAATAGCGCGCAGTTTTTAAATTATAAAAAAGACAATACAAAATATTTCTGTTCCAATATAAATGCATAATATGAATCGTAATAATATAAATTTATTTAAATAATATATTTTTCAGGGTAGCTAATAATGAAAATTAATGCAATATAAAGAACAAATTTCACAGTGATCATGAAAAACAAAATTTTCACTTCATTTGGAAATAACTAAATAAGCAAACCCAGATTGCTGTACAGAAATAAACATAAAATACACTGTATATGTAGAAAAGAATGCATATTGGAAAAAATTGAGTGCGAAGTTCGCGTACATGATGAGAATATGTTCGTTAAAACCTTTGGAAAACAGGCATGGTTCTACAATTGTAATCTCAAAATTTCTCGGGGAGGAAATATGTTGTTTTCAGAGGAAATTAGACAAAATATTTAAAATTGAGCGTACGGATTGCGCAACGACCTTAGTCGTCAAACTCAGGCTGCCTAGTAGGCAATAGAGGGGATAACGAGTTGCTACGGAGCGAGTTGATTGGACATGACGGCAGCTTCAAAATTATTTGTCCAATTAACTCGTCCCATAGCCACGCGTTATCCCCTCTCTTGCCAACTGGGCTGGCTGAGTCCGAGGGCTAAAGTAGTTCTGCAATCCGTACGCTTAATTAACAAAATAGCGGCAGTTTTTCTTTAAAAAACTAAAATTACATTTTCTTAAAAATCTACTTTTACATTTTTTGAATATTTTTTTTAATCTGTCAAGTGATAAGAAAGATATCTTATAAATTTGATGTTGGCTAAATAATTTGTGTGGCTAGGAGAATTTCTTTTGTTACAATCGGAATTTCTACTTTTTCTCGAAAACAATTACAGATACAAAAAAAATATGATGAAAGTTTGCACGTCGTACAATGTTATGAGAAAAATCTCTCTTCGTATCTTGTAACATCCCTAATTTGTTTGCGAGAAAAATTGAAATTTTAATGAAAAAAATTTTTTTAACCTCAAAAATAGTTTAGATAGCATGATGCTCATAAAATGCCTTTGTTCTACCAGCAGAAACTTTTCAAACATATTCGGAAGAATGAAAAAGATAGGGTTTTACGAAAAATATTTATATCATGTTTTAGCCAGCACTAAATTAGAAGAAATTTAAGTATGAGTTTTTTGAGAAAATCTTTTTTTAAGCGCAACATTTAAATAGACAGAACTCCTTAGAATTTTTTTTGAAATAAAAAAAAAACGTATCGCCAATTTTTTTCTGAAAATAATAACTCTTTGATTGAAGTTATTAGTTTAGAAATGAACTGTTAAAAACTTTTAAAATATGGATCAATTAGATCAATTAGATTAAATTAATGTTTGACCATAGTTAAATTTTTGACAAAAAAGATGAATTTTTTACCAAGAAAGACGAGCATTTAATTAAATATAACAATTTTCAACTAAAAAAAATCACTTTTTAACGAAACATAGAATAGTTAAATTTGAAGTTAAAAAATTAATTTGTAAGCAAAAACAGAAAGAATTTTGTAAAAAACAGTTAGATTTTCAGAAAACAAATATTTTCAACTAAATTGATGAAACATGAAAAAAAACTAAATTTTGTACGTAGTATTTTCACTTTCAACCAGAATAGATGAAAAAATCGTTAAAATTCATTGAAATCGCTTTAAATTATTGGAATTAATGAAACATTCCTTAGAATGTTTCCAAACATCCTAAAATATTTAAAATCCTTAAAAATCTTGAAAAATCCTTTGAAAATTTGCAAAGTCCTTAAAATTCCTTGAAACTTAAAAAATACCCTGAAATATTTTTAATCTTTTACATTCTTATACTACATTTTTGAAATAAATTAAAAATTCCGTGACATCTTTAAAAACATCCTAAAATATTTTAAATCCTTCAAAATTTTTTTAAATTTCTTGACATTTTTTTAAAGCTCATGAAAATTCCTTCAAATTTTAAAAATACATTGCAATATTTTAAATTCTTCAAAATTTTATCTAGATTGCTGTAATCAATTACAAATTCATTGGAATCTTTTTAAATTCTCTCAAATCTTTCATCTCCTTCAAAATCTTTTGAAATACCTAGTAGTTTTTTTTTAAGATTTCTAAAGCACTTTGGATTTTTTTTAAATAACGGTTCTAATTTTTTTTTAATTCTTTGAAATTTCTTTAAATTATAAAAATAAATTGAAAATTCCTTTACATCTTTCATATTATCCTCAAATATTTAAAATCCTCAACAGTCTGATGAAATCTCTTGATATTTTTTAAAGCTTCAGATTGAAATTTGGCGAACAGAAAAATTTCGAAACGTTAAATATTGAAATGTTTGTAGACTAGATTTTTGAAAATGGGATTAGTAAAAATTCAAAGGTTTCAAAATTTAATTTTCAAAAATTTTCAAATATTAAATAAAAATAATTTTCAACTCAATGGGATTCAAGTCTTCATATTTTGAATTTTAAACTTGGAAGTTTATCTATAAAAAATTAATAATCATAAATAAATTTAAAATTTTCAAAATTTAAATGCATGTTTTTCAATTGGACAATCTCTAAATTAAATTATTTCGGACTGAAATTTAGATAACAGAAAAATTTTAAAATGTTAAAAAGTTAAATCTTGTTAGATTAGTTTAAATTATGAATTAAAGTTTTAATAGAAATTACTCGAGTTGAAGTAGAACTATTTCTAAAACGATTGTTGTATATAGTTATAAAATTATATACATTTTTTGTTGTTGAAAAACATGCTTATAATTTTGAAAAAACTCTAAAGTTTATAATTCAAAATTTTAAGGCTTAAATCCCATCTACTTAAAAATTATTCATATTTAGTGCTTGAAAATGTTTTAAAATTAAATTTCGAAAGCTTTGAATTTTTATTGATCCCCTTTTTAAAACTGTATTCTACAAACATCCTAATATTAACGTTTTGAAATTTTTCTATTTTATAAATTTCAATCGGAAGCTTTAAAAAATTACAAAAGATTTCAAAAGAATTTTTAAATTATTCAGGATGTTTTAAAAGATGTCGAGCAATTTTAAAGAGCTTTTAAAATGTTCAAGAGATATAATAAGATTTCAAAGAATTTTAAATGTACTGCTATAAATTATCGAGAAACCTTAAATATCCCTCATTATTATTTTAAAAGCTTAATTTAAAAAATAAATGTTTAGAAGGACCAGCGAAACCTCTACCACTCACTAACAATTTTAAAAAGTTAATTCATTTCTGGCTTGATTATATTAATTAGAGCTATTTTCAATGAAAATATTTAATTATCTGTCAAAAATGTATTGCACTAATTTACTTTCTTTAAAAGCGAAAAAATCCAGGTTTTATCGGGAAGTGTGAAAATTCTTCTAAACATGAAAAATTCACAATTTCCCAAACTATTTTATAATTGAGATTTCTATAAGGAGCCTCGTAAAAGGGTATGTATGTGGTATTGAGAATTGCTTTTCCGTTGAGTGCTCTCTGCAATAGTTGTACCGAGGCACAATAGAAGTTCATCTTCAATTCGAGGATGAGTGATTTTATGAGAAGGTGTGAAACCGAATGGACATCCGAGTCATGGCCCAACGTAAAATCTGACATGAAAGGAAAAAATAGGGCAGAGCCTCAAAGAAAAGGAGAGCATCCCTGCTGCGAATTCAAAACGACAAGCAACGGCTTTTTAACAATTATTTCAGAGCAGCACACTATTTTTAATTACACTACTCTGTGGGCCAACATTAATTAGAAAATTAATTTTTAAAACAATTTTCGCATTATTGTACATTTCATATTATCGTTATGAAATTCTTGAATTTAAATTAATCCTAATGTCATTACGACTGGCTTTTTCTACTTGTTTTTGAGATAGATTTTAAACTTTTATTCAAGCTAGAGAACGCAATTTCTAAATTGTAATATAAAATTACTATTGTTGGAAAAGTTTTATATTTTCAGTATTTACTATTTAAAAAAAAATAGAAAATACAATTTTCAAACGAAGGTCATCAACAAAATCCACAATTTTTTTGGATTCTAAATCGTGGTTGAAATATAATAAATTTCGTTTAAGAAAAAAACAATTTTTAATGTATGTGACGCAATGCGATCTTATATTGTTAATAATTATAATTATTCCTACGATTATAATGATGTTTTAATGAAAATTTTAACTTCCGATAAAAACTCTAGGAGATGCCAAAATTGTTCAAGCTTTGAAACTTTATTTACACCCGCATGTAGTTTTTCCTCCTGAAACAAAAATTAATTTTATTAGGAAAATAAAAATTGCGATTATATATTTATTTTTTGTATTTATTGCTTTATTTGTGTTTAAGGTTAAAAGAATATCATTTTCTAAGACTTTTGGGAAAATAAAAAAAATACAAAATTTTGAAAAAATCAGATATACCAAATTTAATTTTCTACAATAAAGTTAATATTTGAATAAATACTTAAATGTTTAAACAAAAATTATGAATTCCGCCTCAGATTTCCACCGAAAAAGGACTTCAACGAAAGAGAAAAATTTTCAACTAAAACGATAATTCTTTAACTAATTACTAAAAACTAAAAATCCATAATAATTTTTTAATATTTTAAATAGTTTGTAACAGCATCTAGAAAACTTCTGAGATGTTTTACTTTTCAATTAAAAGATTTTTGTCCCTAGGAAAATATTTGTATATGTGTTAAAATTTGTATAAGCTTTACATCCATCTACTTTTATGTCGGGTTTTTCCAGGCACAAAATATAACGAAGTATTTATTTTAATTTATTTATTATTACAATTATTATTAATTTTATTATCACTCAACAAATTTAGCGCGCATAAATCTAACAATTTGTTAAAAAATTAACAATTCATTGGAACTGGAATTTTTTTATTGTAGACACTTTATAATCAACCTATTTAAATTCTCAATACATAATTTGTATACAGTTGAGCTGATAAAATAAAAAATGCTTTATATTGTTCCATAAGTCTTGAAAAATTTATTTATTCTGTAACTCTTAAAAATCTGTATTTTGGTTTCAATTGGCCAAAATCTTTTTTGATTTGAAGTTAGTATTTCATCTTTTCAAAATCTCTAAAATACCTCATAAACTTATTAAAATTTTCTCTTAAATATTGTAATCTTAAAAGAGAGAAAAAATGTCCTCAAAATCTACTAAATTCACTTCCAACATTGTAGGAATTATTACCAATGTTTTAGAATCTTTTTAAATATTTTTATAAAGTTCATTAAGTTTAAAAATATTCACAAAAAATGTTTATCATCATTTAAAATAACTTATTTAAAAATTTGTGTTTAATTAATTGCTGATGAAAGAAATCCTTAATATTGATTAATAGATGAATACATATAACTTGATGTAAAAGGGTCGAGACATCTTGAATAGAATCTTTTGTCATTTTTAAAACATCTAAATTTTTTTCATTAATCAAATTGAGAATTAATTTTGTTATTCACCACTTTGATTGAAAATTTAACTACTTTGTTGAGAAATCCCTTAATTAGATCACAAACACGGCTTTCCCAATAAAAATAGTTTCTAAATAGTTTTCAGATTGTTTTTAGATAGTTTCGAGGTAATAATAAAAAATGGCGCTATGCAATTCTTAATAATTGCATTTTGTTTCATCAATTTTGTTAGGCAGGATAAGAAAAAGTGACTTTAACAACGGTGTTTCTCGTGTCGACTCCCAACTGCATTATTTATACGAACTGACCTCATTATCGCGTAATGTATATTCCACAACACGCTGAATTCAAATATATGAAGTTTAGTAAATGTGATAAGGTTCTAACTATACCACTTTCTAATAAATCGATTTTAGATCAATAACACCGGCCAACATGGTTTTGTTGTTGGAAAGTGAAGCTTGATTTCCAAAGTAATTTTTTACGTAGAATCCGAATCCGAGGTCAAAATTGTCCCATCACGCCAGGATGTCAAAATTTTTGAGGTTAGGTACCCAAAATTGGCATTTTTAGCTACTTTTGAGGTTATGTATAGAAGACACCAAATTTTTTGGGATTTTTTCTTTAGTTGCATTCTTTGGTTTAGTTGCATTATATGCTTCAAATGCTTTAAGGCAGACGTTTTCTGCTGGGTGTTTCTTTTGAAAACTAGTACTTGGAGGTGTTCGGGGTTGTTGAAATCCTAAAAAATGTTGTGTCTTGCGTACATAACCTCAAAAGTAGTCAAAAACACCATCTTTTGGGTACTTAACCTCAAATATCTTAAAATACTAAAGTGATAGGCCAATTATGTCCACGTCTTCGGATTCGGCGTAAAAAAATGCTTCCGAAATGACCCTCCACTTCATTTTAGAACCAGAAAATTTCCCTGGTGGAACAAAAAAATCGAAAAAATCTTTCTTAAAAAAATAAGTAGGTCACGTAAACTTGGAAAGGTTTTTCCGAATTCACACAAATCAAAATTCAGTTTCATTTAAACGATTAAGAAGAATGTCACAGGAACTGAAGTCATTAATAAAGCCATATCTACTTTTGATCCTGAAATATGCAAATCTTTAATTTACCGAGATGAATAACTCTTAGAAAGATAATCGAAAAAATGTGAGATTTAAAGACTTTTTAACTCAGTGATTATGTGCGACAAGGTTAAAGTTAGTTTTTTGTGCCACGCAAAATTAAATTTTTTATTAGGTGTTTGGTTTATTTAATTTTTTTTTATCTCACTCATTGGAAATTTTATGAAAAAAAGTGTTTAACTAATGATTTATGTTCTCCCGGGTGAAAATGCTTCGACTTGAGTTCGACTTCAATCGTCACCAATGAAGACATGCTGAAGTCGAAAAGGTCGACTTGAGCATGTCTTAGTTTTGAGGTGGAGCCAGACTTCAATTTATGTCTTGGAGACAAGTTTCTATGCCTTGAAGACATACATTTATCTTTTAAGTCAAATTTTTATGACTCCAACACGAGCGGTTTATAACTTCGAATACCTTTATACCGTTTATAACTTCGAGTGACCGAAAATGTTGTTTGTTTTTACGTATTTCTAACAGTTTAGGAGATCCTTCTAGAAAGTTACAATTTTTATTTGTTTGAAGGAATTTTTTAAGGATTATACTCGTTCAGACAGACAGATTCTAAATTTTTTAATTAAAAATAACTACCCGAATAAAAATGCTTTGAATTAAGTTCGACTTGAAGTGCCCCCAATCGAGACATGCTAAAGTCGAAAAGTTCGACTTAAGCATGTCTCAGTCTTTAGATATGGCTTAGGAGATCCTTCTAGAAAGTTACAATTTTTATTTTTTTGAAGAAAATTTTAAATGGTTATACTCTTTCAGACCTACTGGTACTGAATTTTTAAATTAGAATTAACTAATTTAATAATTACAAATTAATCCTTCATAAATTTTAATTTCATTTATGAGCCAAAAAAGGTTCGATAATCTCAGCCAAGACAAGGCTCGTCTTGAGTCAAGTAAACGCCGTTTTATCTGTCGTGGCCATAAAAGTAAGACGAAGGCTTATGTCTTGACTCAGTTTTGAGACGCCGCCAGGCATCGATGTCTTGGAGAAGAAATCAAGACATAAACAAGTCGAACTCAAGTCGAAGCATTTTCACTCGGGTAATTTAAGAATTAAGATTTTTCATTTGTCAATTTTGATCTCATTTATAAGCCGAAAAAGGTCCGTATTAAGGCAGGTATACTTGAGACAAGTAAACGTCGTCTTAGCTAAGACAAGGCTTGACTTGAGACACATAAACGCCGTTTTACCTGTTGTGACCATAAAATTAAGACGAAGGCTTATGTCTCGACTCAGTTTTGAGACGCAGCCAGACATCGATGTCTTGGAGACGAACTCAAGACATAATTAAGTCGAACTCAAGTCGAAACATTTTTACTCGGGTAATTTAATAATTAAATTTTTTTCATTCATCAATTTTAATCTCATTTATAAGCCGAAAAAGGTCCGTATTAAGACAGGTATACTTGAGAGAAGTAAAAGTCGTCTTCGCCAAGACAAGGCATGACTTGAGACAAGTAAACGCCGTTTTACCTCTTGTGGCCATAAAATTAAGACGAAGGCTTATGTCTCGACTCAGGTTTGAGACGCAGCCAGACATCGATGTCTTGGAGACGAACTCAAGACATAATTAAGTCGAACTCAAGTCGAAGCATTTTTACTCGGGTAATTTAATAATTAAATTTTTTTCATTCATCAATTTTAATCTCATTTATAAGCCGAAAAAGGTCCGTATTAAGACAGGTATACTTGAGAGAAGTAAAAGTCGTCTTCGCCAAGACAAGGCATGACTTGAGACAAGTAAACGCCGTTTTACCTGTCGCGGCCATAAAATTAAGACGAAGCCTTATGTCTCGACTCAGTTTTGAGACGCAGCCAGACATCGATGTCTTGGAGACGAACTCAAGACATAACCAAGTCGAACTCAAGTCGAAGCATTGTTAATCGGGCTAAATGCCTCTTTAGGATATAAGCGAGAAAATGTACGACCTAAATTATATTAAATATTCCTATTTGATATCTTTCATTCATATTTGTTTATAGAAGGTTCTACAGTATTAACTCTTTTGCGCCCAATAAGAAACACCAACTATTTTTAAATAAAAATTTATTCATTACGGCTCAAAAGTATACTATTATATTTTCAGTTAAGAATTCATCTTATTTAATTAAAAATCTTATTATTTGGTTAAACATTGAATTATTTTTATTTATTTTTTTGTTTTGTAGCTTGAGTGAAATGTGTTGCTTTTGACTTGATAATTCAACAACCAAAAATGATATTATTGAGTTAAACATAAATTTATTTTTTTGTTTTATTTTGCTATTTGATTGAACATTTGTACTTTTTACTTGCAAATTCAACAGTTTGATGGATTTTTTTTTGACTAACAGATTTTTTCTTATAGAAAATTCAAATAATTTTTTTAAATATTCATGGCTTTTGTTTTAAAATTCACGACTTTCTGTAAAATATTTCTTTTTATTTTGGTTAAAAGTGCATCTTTCTGGTTAAAAATTAATCTTTTTTGGATAAGAATTAAGTTTTTGTTAAAAATTCACATTTTCATCTAGAAAATTCAACAGATCTGTAGGAAATTCGTAGCTTTTCCTTAAAATTCAACAATTTGGTAGAAAATTACTCTATATGTTGGAAAAATTACGAATTGTGTTGCATTTAGTTAAAAAAATATCTTTTTATATTAAAAGTTCAACTCCTAGGTTAAAAATTAAATTAATTTTCTAAAATTTAGATTTTATCGAAAGTATTAAAAATGTAGCTAAATCTAATTTTTGTGATTTTTAAAAACGAATTTTTCTAAACTGAAAATGTATAAATATTGTTAAAAATTCATACATCTTAGTTTAAAATGCAATTGCATTATAGAAAATTATTTTTTATAGCACAAAATTAATTTTTTGGTTGGAATTAAGTACTTCTTTAAAAGAATTATCTTCTTATATGAAAAATTTAACATCGTGGTTGAAGGCTTAACTACTTTCTAAAAAGATATATTTTTGTTGATAGATTCATAATTTTAGTTGAAAACTAATCCCATTGTTATTAATAAAAATCAATTTTATTACCAAACATTTAACAATTTAAAAAAAAATTCATATTCTTTAGTTAATAATCCAAAATCGCTATAGAAAAGTGGTGTTTTTGGCAGAAAATCAATTTTTTGTTCAAAATCAGGTCTTTTATTTAAATTCAGATTCTTATATTGAAAATTTAACACTTTTGCAGGAAGTTCAACTACTTTCTAAAAAGTTTATTTTTTCTAATGAATTTTTTTTTAACTGAAAATTTTAATATTTGGTTGAAAATTTATATTCTTTAGTTAACAATTCACGTGCGTTTTAGAAAGGTTTTACTTTTTGGAAAACATCAATTTTTAAATTAAAAATTAAGTCTTCTGTTTAAAAGTCATCTCTTCATATTGAAATGTAATTTCTTGATAGAAAGTTTAAATATTTTCTTGAAGTTTATTCTTGTTGGTTGAAGATTCGTAAATTTTGGTAAAAATGAATTTTTTTAATGGAAAATTGAAGTATTTTGTTGAATATTCATATTCTTTCGATAAGAATTTTAGTGCATTCTAAAAAAGTCATAATTTTGGCAAAACATTAATTTTTTTGTAAAAAATAAATTATTTTGTTAACAAATAATCTTTTTGTGCTGCAAATCTTACTCCTGGAATATAAGTTTAAGTATATTCTAAAACTTAATTTTTTTGGTTTAAAACTCGTTGTTTTTACTGACATTTTTAAACTGAAAAGTTAACTATTTTGTTGAAAATTTAATTGATTGATTATAAATGAACTTTTTTGTACGAAATTCAAATAATCTGGTTAACAATTCAACTGCGTCACGGAAAATTCCCCTTATTGGAGATAAAATTCAACAATTTATTATAAATTTGAAATTTTTAGTGCAATCTTAGACTCTTCCGTAGAAAATTTTTGTTTTGGTTTATTAAAAACTAATCTCCCTTTTTCAAACTTTAGCTATTTTATTTTTTTGAAAATTGTTCTCTTTTTCATTTAGAATTCGACCATTTAGTTAGACTTATTCAGAAAACAAAAAATATAAGCTAAAAATCAATTAAGCAAACATTTTCAAACTACTTATTTCAAAATTTACTCAATTTCTCAAAAATTTGTCTCTGGTCGTAGAAAACAAATCTTCTTAAATTAAAATTCATTTATTCGGTTATGAATTTACGTATTTTTTTGTAGATTTAGAATTATTTTTAATTTGAAAAATTAATGTTAAGAGAATATTTGGAAAAGATATGAAAAAATTCTTACTTATAAATAACATTTAAAAAATTGCTTATTTGCACTAAAATCGAAGAAGTTTAGGATATATTTTAAAGTTTTGAAAATATTTGAAGGAAATTATTTTCAATCTTCGAAGATGTTTGAAAAATTGACCAAAAATTTTAAGTTCGAGGATAATAAAAAAAATTTGATTAGATTCTGAAAAATGTTCAATAGAATATTTAAAAATATTTGAATACAAATTTTATTGTATAAATGATCTTTTCTAGCTTAAAATTGATTGAGAGTATAGAATTTCCAAAATACATTTTTTTATTCATTCTTCAATTTATCTTATTGAAAATGACAACGTGGTTTTTTATTTTTGAATTCTTTGAACTGTGGAAAGTATAAAATTAAAAATTATAATTTGTGCAGTTTAATTACTTTTAATTTAAAAAATTTCAATTTAAATATTTAATAGCGTCCATATTATTTATGCAAATTGGTGAGCGGTTGAATTAAAAATCTTTTAAGCTTTAGTTTTGAAACTTTTAAACTCAAATTTATTCTAATTTGCTTAGAAACTGCGGTAAAAAATATTTTAATTCTATATAAGTTTTTGTTAAAAAATGTTTCAAGGGTTACACTTTTTAATATTCTAGGCACGGGGAATGTGGAGATGAGCTGATTAAAAACATTTTCAATTACCAGCAGATTGCAAGTTCCACACAAAGTTTCATCCTCTTGCGATATTTTAATTCCAGTAAAAAATCTGTTTTAAATAAATAATTATTGTGATAGGATAATTTTAATCTAGGGTGATATTAATGAAATATGCAATTTCATATGAAGCGATACTTAATATTGTTAATTAATAATTACTAATATTGCAGTAAGTATTAAATTTTGTATTATTAATTATGATAAAGTGCAGATATGAGGGAAAAACGAAATGAGGAAAGCCATTACATTAAAATAAATCAAAGAAAGATTTTCTCGTAGAGTAGGGAGGTTGGTAACTTAAATTACATTTCCACGTCTGAGGCAGTTTCAAGACTGACGCCGATAAATGGAGTGACATTTTACACTACGCCTTACGATGGAAATGTTTCATCTTTTATCATAATTTTTCTTAGAGCTTTGCAAGAACAAAATTATAAATTTTTATTAAGAATCTTTTGCATATTTTTATTGCATAGGATTATATTTTTCAATTTAATTCAATTGAGTGATATTTATAGCCGTTACAGCCCAAAATGTTTTAAAAAGAGAGGAAATAGGGTGATTATTTGAAAAAAGGAGAATAATAGAGAAATCAAATGTAAAAGCTAATATTGTGGATAACATATTGTATTTTCTTTGGAACGAATCAAATTCCAAAGCTATCAAGTTAAAATATATTGTATTTTCAACAAAGCAAGAGGAAGAATAAATTAATAGAAACATTAATTTTCAACAAAAGCACATAAACTTCCAACCAAATTGTTCAAATTTTAACTAATAATATTAATTTACAATCAGAAGTGAAAATGTTCAGTTTTTAGATAACAAATTTAACAAATTTGCAACCAAGATGTAACGAATATTTAAAATAAAAAATATGTTAAATTTGAGTGAAGAATAATTAAATTAAGAGAAAAAGATGAAATATTAACCAAATAGCTTTAGCGTCAGCTAATAGTGATAAATCCTTCAAAAAAATGAATTCTCTAGGAAACAAAAATGACCTGTTCCAATCTGAAAATATAAATTTTCAATATGAAGTTAATTTTCAATAAAGCAGTTTAATTCAATTAAAAAAATAGTCGAATTTTCTACAAACAGGGTAAATTTTCAGAAAAAAATTATGGGTTTTTAGCTAAAACGTCAATTTTAAAGAAACAATTGAAATTCTAACTAAATTGTTAGATTTTCAAGTAAAAAACACTTATTTTCCACTAAATAGTAACATGTATAAAAAAGGACGAATTTTCCAAAAAACCACTGCGTTTTAGAAAAGAATGTTCATATTGAAAAAATTAGTTAATCGTTTAATTTGTAAGCCAAAATTTTAAGCAGATGAATTTTTTACTAGCCCTTCAATTTCGATCACAAAAATATAAATTTTTAATGAAAAAGTCCATTTTTAACAGAGCAGATGAAATATTTACCAATTTGTTAAATTCTCAAACCACAATGAAGAACTTCTCACAAAGCAGTAAAATTTTCAACCCAGAAAGAAATTGTCTAAAAAAATACAATTTTTAAAAAGAAAGTGGGGTTTTAACAAAAAAGATTAATTTTCTTTGCAAAAAAATTTTTTTCAGAAGGAAAATTTTGTTCTGCCAAATAGGTGATTCTTCTGCTCAAATAGTTAAATTTTCACAAAATTTCACCCAAATGTTTTCATTATATTATTTACATTGAATTGATTTTTTTTTAAACCAAAAATTACTGAAAAATAAAAATATTGAACAAATAATGAAAGAGTCACGTTTTCAGTTAAAAGAATTAATTTTTAAGCAAATAAATGCAAATTTTAGAACACTAAGATACAACCGAAAAGATAAGGTTTTAATAAATAAAGAAATTTAAATTTTGAGCAATTAATTTTTAGATAAAAACAATATTTTTAATGAATAACATTAGTTTTTAAGAAGAAAGATTAATTTTAACAAAATACATAAATTTTCAACCTTATTTTGTAGTTGTGAAGGAATTTTAAGCGAATAGTTAAATCTTTTACTAAGTAGCTAAATTTTCAACTGAAGAAGATAAATGTTAAATCATCCGTGCAATAGTCAGATTTCTAATTACAAAATTCATGTTGAAAAAATGTCAACAGAATAATTGAATTTCCTACCAAAAAAAGAACAATTTTGAATAATATGTGTGAATTTGAAAAATAATAACATTTGCAAAACGCCAAATTTGACAAAGAATATTGAATATCTATCAAAACATATTTTTTTCCAAAAGAAAAAGTCTAGTTAAATTTACATACAAAAATTATTTTTAAGTTAAACAAACTAGGTTTCAATGTAAGAAATTAATTTTTAACCAAAAAGATTAATATAATATCAACCAAGCTTTGATTTTTGAACTAAATTTTAGCATAATAGTCGAATATTAAAATAGATAAAACATGTAAACAAATGGCTGGCTTTTTATGCGAAGATGATGAAAGTTAAACAAAACATGGAATAGTTAAATTTTTAATGAAAAAATCGCTAAAAAATTTTAACAGAGAAGTTACATTTTATTTACAAAATAATTATTTAACTTAAATAATAAATCTTTGACCAAAACAAATAAATTTTTAACCCTATAGTTGATTTTCCAAGCCAAAATGACACATTTTAAACAAAATAGATGTTTTTCAAACCAAATAATTACAATTTAAACCAGATAGATAGATTTTCGACAAAAAGTGGATTCGTTATTTTTCAAGTTTAAAAAATTAATTTTGATGAGAAGAAAATTAATTTTTATTCGAAGAAATCAATTTTCCACAAAAAGGATTTGTTACACAACAAAAAATAACAATTTTTCTGAAAATGTATGCATTTTAAACCTTTTTCAAAATAGTCACAAAGAAGATGAATATTTAACGAGAAAAGATGTTTTAATAGAATACACAAGGCTTACACTAAATAGATCAATTTTCAACAAAAGAAGCTAAATTTTCAACCAAACGTGGAATTGTTAAATTTGCACTTGAAGAAATTAATTAACAAACAAAAGAATGGTTTAACAAAATAGTTAAATTTTTTATACAAAAAAAAGATTTTTCGACTAAAATGATAAATTAAAAAAAAGAAAATAAGTTTAAAAAAGTTTTTTATGTACATTTTACTTATATTTTGTTATTTTTGCAATTCGTGTTTGATGGGAAGAATATTTCATATGTGAATGCTGCAACACCTAACACCAGTAGTTTCAGAGTACGAATATCGATTGGTCTGGCTGAAGGAAATATCGGTTCAGCTGAAGTTTGAAATGTTTCCGAAGAGGTTTCAAATTCTGGTGCTCGCTTATTGCGAATTCAGTTTGAAAAGTTCGATCGATTCGAATCCCTGCCAATTTTATAAATCCTAGTTAAATAACAGCCCCAAATCCCTCGTTTGGGTATTTTGAATAAAAATCCATTGATAGTGTAGATTTAAAATACAGTTTCTTGAACCGCGGATTTAGAAATTATATTAGGCACTTTAATTTTCAAGTTTTTTGTTATAAATAATATCTGATCGTCTTCCAATTTATTAATTGCCTTTGTGATTTGTTTACAACCTAGCTTATAGTTTATACTTTCATTGTTATATATTTTTAGTTTGACGACTTATAAGATTCTCGTTCCACTTAAAATTGTCGCTGTAATTTTTTCTATTTACAATAGGGGAATTTACCATTTCAAATCTACAAAATCAAATAATTTTCAATTTTAAATCTATATTATTTAATAAATTTCTACTCCAAGCATTCAAATTTATACTAACTGAAAAAATGTGAGATTGCAGCATCTTCTGTTAATGAAGAATTAGTCACTTTAAATCTACAAAATTTAATCATTTTTAAACTTCAAAAGTGAAATTTATAAAAAAAAGTATTCAAAATCACATAATGTTCTATTATACCCATTTAACATTGAAGAGTCTTTGATTTAATAAATTCAAAATTAAAGCATTTTTATTTCAGATCGTAAAAATTCGAGGATATAAAGTGAAAAAAATAAACTGAAGTAACACTGTTGATTTTACTATTCACATTAAAAAATTTTTCACTTTAAATGTGCGAAATGAAATAATTTTAAATCTTCAAAATTACACTATGACAAAAACTTATAAAATTGCATTATTTTCTATTACAAACGTTGAATATCATACACATTAATTATTAAAGATTCTTGAATTGCAAATATTAAAAAAAATTTAATTCAAATGCCATATCGAACAACTTGAAGTATTTGAAAGAATTAAATAAATCAACGCTGTCATTTTTACTGTTCATAATTTAAGAATTTTCAATTGAAAATCTATAAAATTACACTGTTTCCAGGAAGCATTATACTTTAAATTGAAAAATTAGCAATTCCGAAATTACAAAAATAAATAAATTTAAATTTCGAATATTTAAATCTGAACTTATTCGAAAATGTATAAAAAAATGCATCATCATTCTTTACAAAATTTTAATGTCAGGCACAATAATGATTAATGAGCCTTTTATTTAAAATATTCAAATTTTAAGATTTTCAAATTCCCGATCGTCAAAATTTAAAAATACAAAAAAATAAACAATAAAGGCAATTATTCTTCATGTTCATAATTTAAGAATTTGCAATTTCAAATCTATAAAATTGAACTATTTTTAAAAAGCGTTAAAAATTGGATTGAATATTCTGTATTGGCAAAAATAAAAAATTAAATAATTTTAAATAGTAAATCATTAAAATTAAAATATTTAGGAAAACCAAAATAATACTGTCTTTTTTACTATTCAAAATTAAAATATTTGCAATTTCAAATCCATACAATTAAAATAATTTCTGTTTAAAATCGAAAAAATTTCAAATTTAAATATTCACATTTAAACTATTTTAAAAAAGCACAGGGAAATTGCATCATTTTCCATCAGACACATACAAGTTTCAATTGTATTTTTCTAAATTTATAGTACATTCAATTTCAAAGCTTTAAAATTCAAGAAATATCCATTCCGAGATCATTCAATTACAAATTTTGCGAGGTTTAAATTTCGCAATTAAATATTTGGTATTTTTGAAGAAAAATAAATTTTAAATTTATATAATGTGGATTTATGTAAGATTTAAAATAAAAAGCTTGGCTTTCTATTTTCCGAATGACTAAAATCCCCAAAATAGTGTCATTTTTAATAATAAATCTTTTAAATCAAAGAGTTCTACGTTGTAAATCTTCAAATTTACAGAATTTTAGATTTCAAATCGTTAAAATTACATCATTTTCTACTGCAAATTGTTAAAATTTTGTCATTTCTCAAATTTAAAGCTTCAAAATTGAACTAATAGAGAAAAATGTTTCAAATGAATTAACTTTCAAATAATAACCTTCATAATTTAATAATTTGTAATTCTGTATTTAAAAATCTAAGGATTTTATATCGTGAAGATTTAAAATTACAGAATTTAAAAGTTTAAACCTCTAAACTCAAAGCGTTTTTAATTTTTACAGTTTCAAAAAAATTATTTAAAATTAGATGATTTCCATTCAATATTCCTTCAATTAGAAATATTTGAAATTGAGAACTTGACTTAAAAATTCCAAACTGATTAAAATCATAAAAGCTTGGGAATTTTTAATTAATGCATGTCAAAAATTCAAAGGCTTTTTATGTTGGCAATTTAAAATTAAAACGCACGAAAGTTTTACATTTTAGCAATTAAAATTCAGTAATTTTTATCAATGAAATTCGAAATTTCTTCAATGTGAGCGATTTTGAATTTACCACAATACTTTGGTCTTTATAATGATAAAAATTCCACATTTTTGTAATACATTTTTGTAATTGCAGACTTTGTAAATTCTAAATCCTCGAAATTAAATTTAAAAAAAAACCTAAAAACTAAATCATTTTAAATTATGCGCACAAGAAATTTATAAACTGTTTTTTGGTTCTTATATAACAATATAAACGTTTTTGATATAAATTGTATGTCCAAAGTAAAATAACAGCTATGCAAGTGATAATATAAATCTGAAAACATACCTTCACAAATAATTTTACGTTAGAAACAAATAATTCAAATAATATGAAAATTACGATTAAATTTAATAATTTTCAAGAAAAATTGCTTCGCTTTGCTGGGAATCGAACCACAGAACGTCCGATTGCCAGTCGGGTGCTTTTCCTTTTCCCTTTTCCTTTTTCTTTTTTTAAAATTCCTAACGCATTCAAATTTTTCAAGAAATCTGTATTATCATTAGAGTACAACATAAATTTTTCAAGTCTTTTCAGACTAGATAAAGCTATAAATTGAAATTTTTTTAAACTGATTTTTTTCTAAAGGAAGATTTTCTCCTTCTCCTTAAGAAAAAATGTATTTTAAATAATGCATAATTCATGGTTTCATCTAGTCTAAAAAAACTTTAAGAAGTTCTGTTATTCTCTCATGGTAATACAGATTCCTTGAATAAACTTTAAATTAAGACTAGTGAAATCCGAAACTATTTTTTATTTCAGAAGTATTTACAAAAAAATAAGAAAACAAAAATTTATTCACTATTTTCTGCAATATCTTATTTTGTAATAAAGAAAATTAATTTCCGGAGTCGGGGCGGGGGCTGAATTAAATTTATTTATGCGTATATTTCAAGTTACTTCAGACGAAAATATTGACCTTATATAAAAAAGTTTAGAATCTATTTTATGTTAATAAATTTCAAGAAATGTTTATATTAAAAAAATACTTTCTCATTTGGAATAATCTAACGAGTGGGTTGCAATTTAAAATTTCAATGACAAATATGAAAAAAATATTTGAGGCTAAAAAAAAAATATTTAATATAAACTCAGGGCTCCACAAATTTTTGGCATGTCATTAGTCATTCACACAAGCATCTGACCGTATTAATAACTGTGACCTTGTTGTCAATTCTCAAGGTCGTTTGAAAGTTAAAATCAGTTTATTAAATTGTAAGCTCTATATTTTTAACACCGTATTCGAAAAGAGATTCGAAAAGAAATATTTGTTAGCCCATAAATCTTCTACAGCCTAAGAAAACTGCTTCTGGATGATTTTTCAACGTTTAACCTTCACTTTCTAAAGGTCACTCTAACAAATTTAAATTTACTTTTTCAGACGTAAAATTTTTCGCTCTTTTCGAATCCGGTGTCAAAAATAGGAGTTCCGATTTTTTCAAAACTGACTTTGAACTTCAAATGAACTTGAAAATTGACATTAAGATCACAGTTATCGGCACAGTCAGATGGCGCCCATTATCTTGTATTTTGCATAGGATAAATCGCTTCCATACAGCACGCTATTTTGCTATTTTTGCTCGTGAAGAGATAAGCAAATTAAACTTCTGTCAAACAGATTATTTACCCTTAAAAAGGTAATGGCGTTTTTGTAACTT
>NC_046660.1:55640742-55680347 GCF_010883055.1 Belonocnema kinseyi
CATCCGTATAATTGTGATTTCGCTTATCTAATAAGTCTAATTAAGATTTCTGCTCGTTAGCTCGCTCTTTAATCCTTAAGTCTATGCTTTACGAAATACGATAGTAGTCTTCCTGGTTCACTCTCAACTCCAAAAATTTCAGTTAGAGTTTCCAGACTGTTAACGTAGAGTGGAACGTTTTTAAAAATAACTACAAATTTTTGAGACGAAAATATGAATATATAGACGTTGATTCCGCTTTAGCTTCCGATGCAGAAATGTTAGGGATAAAATAATAAAAAAAGGAAATAAGGGGATTTTGTTATTTGTATTCACATTTCTTTCCTCTTCTTTATTTTTGTCCATAAAAAAGATTCTTTTTTTTATTTTATTTTTTATGATACTTTTTTACTTTCTTCAGGTTGCAATAGAAACATTTTTCGATGGTTTTCCACATTTTTTGTTAGATACTTGATTTCATTTGCAGGAATTCTGCACACTCACTACTTTCAAGAAATGTCTATGAGTTTGTCTGTATCATGGTCTTGTCAGAAATCACGCTTGCAATTTGAGACTCTTGAAAGTCACATTTCGGAAAAGCTAACAGCTGGTTCTTCGCGTTCTGTTTTATCATCTCTACGTCTTGAATATACTTTCCTTTTAAAGGAAACTCGATTCCACAGATACGAGCTACAAAGATTCGAGTGCTCCACAGATAAAATCTTCCTGACTCCAAAGGAGCGAGCGCGATTCTTTCCTCTCCACCCATCCCTATTTAAGAGCCTGCGCGCGCAAGTGCGCGATGCTTTGAATTCGACGAGCGCATGTGCGTAGTAGGCCAGTGTGCGTTCTCATGCATTGTCCTCGAGATCTAAACGTCGCAGGAGTTCAGCCCTTTTCACGGTCGCATCTTTGGGGTTCTAGATTTCTCTACATCTCGTATTTTTGGGGTTCGAGTGTACCTTAATTTGGTATACAGCCAAAAATCATAGGAAGATACGTTTTCGTCGCGACGCACTTAGTCGGCACAATTCCAAAAATTGGGCTTAACATTTTCGAACATATAGTTCTCGGAATCCCGATGTCTTTTCTCATCTCCCGTGCGGTATCAGCACGATTTCAATAATGTAAACTCGTATACTCGTTCCAAATTTTTAGGTTTTTTGGCCGATGTTGGATACAAAGTAAGAGCACAAGGACAGACACTTTCCCACGTGGAAATTTCACCATCTTTTCCCTATTTGAAATTAGGTTCGGATGGGATCCCTATCAGAATACCTAGTATAGAAAAACTAATTGGGGCCCAGACTAGAATATCTTGTATATAGAAAAACTGATGAGGGCCCTATCAGGTTCTAGTGCAGAATTCCATGATTCGTATTAGTATCAGGTTTTTGAAGGTTTCAGTATGCAACAACAAATAATTTTATAATAATTTAAAGTTAGTGAGGTTATGTTACGCACGTCTCTCTAGTGCTTTAGCAGAGCTTTAAAGTTTTTTGGTTAAGTTTTTCAGTAAAGTTTCCCAGTTTCTAGGATTCACAGAAGATTATGGTTGGAAAATTCCGTTAGAAGAAAGGAACTACTTCTTAGAGTTTGATGAAAAAATATCGACCCTGTGGGAGCCTCAGCTTTAAGTTTCAGATCGGGCCCCGACCAGTTGTCCTCACTAGAAAAATTTGCACCAGAAAGTAAAAAAAATGAAATCCATTTGTACAGGAGTCAACAAATAAATAAAATAATTCACAACAAAAATTGTAGGGAAGTACAAGCTGGGGTGGCAAGTATTTAGAATATTGCAATGATAAAATTTTAAATTAGGATTTGTACATTCTCGCTCTTGCAAAAAATCTCCCATGATGAAAGTTTGAAGCAATGATAAAAATAAGTAAAATTTGATTCAAAACGGTTAAAATCTGTCACTTGCTTCATTTTTAACAGATTCAGTAGCGTCCTGTAATATCAATTATTGTTTAATTTTTTGAAATCGAAGATGCGGATTGAAAAAATATTGCTTTTGAACATTTCTATTTTTTGTTCAAATTTGTACATTTCCTGTTGTAAAATCTTGTCTTTTTCGTAAGGATTTACAATTTTATATCATTATTTACGTAAAACTAAAAGTATTTCTTTGTTAAATTTCGTAGATTTTTTATAAAAAATTGCATTTTTTGAGAAAAGATTACAATTGTAGAAATGGACCTTCTTGTGAACATTTTGGTTTCACAACGGTTAGTTCGACTTTTTTCTAGATAATGTGCTGACTTACTGAAATAAAACCAAGAATCTAACGAACATATTTAAACAACCAGAAAAAAGGTTCCTACTGCAATTTGAAAAAAGTCAAAAATTGTTCCACAATTTATAAGAAGAAAACTCTTTTCTTAAACAAAAATGAAAAAGAGGAAAAAAATTAAGAGGTAACCGGCCAAATCTTCTTCCTACTCTTTTTCATTTACTTATTCCTTCTCATTTTTATTATTATCAAATCACAATAAAAAAATTACTTGTAAAAAATAATCACCAACGTTTCGGCACTCATGCAGCAGCCTTATCAAGGCAAGACAAATACGAGCAGGCAGAAACAGCAACGAAACGGCGATGGGTTTGCATTCTGACCCTTACTTGATTCTCGGGTGTCGGGGAGAGAGCATCGTGCTTTCGTTGCTGTTTCTTCCTGCTAAATTTTTTTCTCTTCGATAAGTGTGCTGCATTATTATCAAACCGTTAGAGATTATTTCATACAAATGTTTTTTATTGTGATGTAATAGTAATAAAAATAAAAACCATGAGAGTATTAAAGAAATACGGAAGGGATTTCGATCAGTTGCCTTTTAATTTTCTTTCCTCTTTTTCATTTTTTTCTCGAAAAAAAGGATTTTTTTCTATTCTTTTTTAGCAAAGTTTTGTACTTTTTCAAATTGTGAAAGGAATATTTTATGGAGGTGAGCCAAATTAGGTAGTTAGGTTCTTGTTTTATTTTGAGAAATTCTACAAATTAATTTAATAATTGAACGTTAAATCAGCTTTTAAATTAGATTTTAATCTCAATTAAAATTACTAAATGTTTATTCTAGATTAAAAACATTTTTCCGTAAAATTAATTTTTCTCATTTTCTAATAAACTTCTCCAAATGTATTACAGTGAAAATACAACTAATAGTCTAAATTATAAATCTTTCATAGAGCAGTAAAAAAATGGAAATTTCCTAAATTTATGAGGGAGATTAAAATTGACCAAAAGTCTTTGATAGTTTAACATATTACAGTATTGCATTTGCCGGATTACTGTTTCCGAAGCGGTTGAAACTTGTACCAAGGGAGTGCTTTCCCTGTCATGTGTGTTTGTACATTTTCAACTCAGATTAGAAATCCCGTCTTCAAAACGAGGCGCTGTGGCTTGAGGTGACATGTATAGTGTTGTGTAGACTATGAATCGAAATTCACGCTTCAGAGTTCATGCATCACGCTTCAGGTTTGCACAAAACAGATGAACATTATCTTCCCTAACTTTGCAAATTAACCGTTTATCTCGCGTGCGAAACTTCTGGAATATAACACCTTTATTGTTCATACAATTGCCATTTGATAAACAGGAGACGCTTTCTCACAAATTTCAGTCTAGATTTTAAAGCAAATTAAAATGCAAGAAGAACAACAAAAATCATTTGCAAACAAATTCGTGACTATTCAGGTAAACTACCCGTTACTGGAACAGCGTAAAATTGTTTATAATACTGGTAGAGCAATAAATAGCTTTAAATTACCTTTTATATTCTAAAGTAAATCATAAAAGTAAAACTTTTCTAGTTGGCATTAATGCCCTGTTCAGGAGTGAATGTGTAAATTTGTTTAAGGGACCGTACTTAAATTACGTAACAGCTGAAGGGGGTAGGGGTTGAGACATTTTTTTTTTGAAAATTTGTTTGTCGATTTAAAAATTCAATATTTTGTTTGACAATTTGTCTTATTGATTTAAAAATTCACCCGTTTTAGTATAATTAATAACTGCTTGGTTTAAAATTTAAGAATAATGTTAAAAATTCATACTTTTTAGAAAAAATTGTACTATGTAGCAGAAAATTATCTTATTGTTCAAAATTTTTCTTTGGGTTTTTGCATTTTGGTTTTGAAAGAAATTTCATTTTTCTTGGATTAAAATGGAACTGCTGGATTGAAAATTCAATCTCTTTTCTAAAAGTTTGTCTTTTCTATTTTTAAATTGACATGATTAAGCAGAAATTAAATCTTTATTTGAAAAAATACAACTATTCGGCTGAAAATTCAACAAATCTGATGAAAAATCATCCTTTCTGGTTAGAAATTCTGCTGGTTTGTTGAAAATTGAACTATTTCGTTGAAAATCAAATTTCGGTTTAAATTTAATATTTTGCCGTTGAGAAAGATCCTAAATTTGCCCTGGATGAAAATCCATATTCTTTTAGTTAATTAAAAAAAATTCTTTTTATTAAAAATAAATCTGTTTCATTAGAAATTTGATCTTTCTTGCAAAAATATATATTCTTGTTTTTTCAAATTTAGATTTTGATGTAAAAAAGTCAACTGGAATCTTTTTTAAATTAATATTCTACTACCAAAATATTTTGTTAAAAATATATCCCGTTCAGATAAAAATTCGTGTCTTTTGATTGAAAATTACAATTCCTTCGTAGAATCTTTTTTGACTGAAAATTCAACTATTTTTTGTTGTTGAAAATTTACTCTTTAGATTTAAGAATTTTGGATTAGGATTAACGGCACTATTGAGAGCGGCACTATTAAAAAGATCGACTGCATTTATTTTCTGACAAGTCTGTTTTGTTGAAAATTCATCTGTTTAGTTAAAGGGTTCAACAGTTCTATTGAAAAATCGTTGTTCTTTTAAAATTTAATTCAACTGCTTGCAATTTGCAAATAAATTTTTTTTTAGTTTAAATATCAACTATTATATTTTTTTATGATAATTTACCTTTTTTGATTAAGCTAATAACTCAACTTTCTTCCAAATTGTGAATTTTAAATTAAGAAAGACTAATTTTCCACTAAAAAATATGAATACTTATCAACAATATCATAGTAAATATATAAACCAAAAAATGTATCAATTACATATGAAAAAGTATTTGATTCATAAAAAAGAAGGAATCTTCACACAAATAGTTCGACTCGTACCCGAAAAATAGGAAATTTGCACAAAAATTCTTAAATTTTTTACCAAAATATTCTAATTTTGAAACCGAAAAATATGAATTTTCAACAAAACAGTTCATTTTTAAAACTTCCAACAACAAATTTAATTTACAACCAAAAAGTGAAATTTTCAAGTAAAATGATGAACTTTGTCCCAGTAATATAATTTTTGATATTACAAACAAAGAAATTTTAATTGAAGATTGGAAGCAGTTGAATTAAATTGAAAATAATAATGGATATTCAATAAAACCGTTGAAGCCTCAAGCTAAGCAGATTATTTTTAACTAAACAGTTGCATTTTTGCTCAAGGAAGATAAAAATTATAATTGAAAGGATAAATTTTCAAAAAAATATGAATTTTTTACTGAACGAAATGACATCTTTAAAAAAGTATTTGATTGTTTAAAAAAATAATTAATTTTTTACAGAAATTAATTAAATTTTCCACTAAATAATAAAAGTTTTAACCAGAAAGTAATAGACATTGTTCGAAACACTTACTTATGCATTAATATTAATTTAAATAAATTCTAAACTAAAAATATAGTAAAAGACTTTAAAACCAACGAAATTGAATTTCATTGCAAAAAAGATGAGTTTTCTTTAAAAAAGTTATATTTGAACTCGAAAATATAAATTTTCGACCAAAAAGTTACGTTAGAACCAAACAGTTCAATTTCCAGGTATATGAATAAGATTAAACTAATTAATATTTTATTATTATTTAATATGTATTATTTATATACTTTTTATTTCTATATATTTTATTATCTATAAGAGTACGTAATGGTTAATTTACCTTATTCCAAATTAATTTTTAAAATAATACTTCAAAATGTTTAATTAAATCTTAAGCACACAGATGTGCTAATGCATGAAGTGCATCAAACTTTTTAGTGCTGAAAGTTACGTGTATGACCAGTTGTCGAAGAGATAAAAAACACATTATCCAGATAATTTTCAGCTGAAATTTATTCAAATTTATACGAACATTGTCCTTACTACAGTTTCCAATAGAAATCGAAAATTTTTTAAATGCCTCCTCGTTTTTTTTTTTTTGGTTTTCTTTATTTATTCTTTTCATTTATCTAGATTCCAAAAGATGAATTTTGCGATCAAAATAAATTATAATAATAAGATTATCAGAAATTTCAAAAAGTTTCCGCTCCAAAGACAAAAAGGAATAAAGACCGCAAATATAGAATGCTAAATTAAATTATTTAACATACATGTTGAAAGCTTTTCTTTTAGACTCAACATTAAAGCGCCTTGCATGCAGAATTGAAAAGAAAAATAAACTTATCTGTGGTATTTTTATTTCCTTTTTTGACATAAGAAGTTTAAAAATAAATAAAAAGTCATAAAAATAAGAAAAA
This sequence comes from Belonocnema kinseyi, assembly GCF_010883055.1. Lineage (NCBI taxonomy): Eukaryota > Metazoa > Arthropoda > Insecta > Hymenoptera > Cynipidae > Belonocnema > Belonocnema kinseyi. The sequence continues at coordinate 55,647,291 of NC_046660.1, forward strand.
TGTCATTTTAAACTTCAGTACAATTTTTCTACGAAATATTTCCAAAGTTTATAATAAAAACCTTGATAGTTTTAAATATAATAATTTGAAACTGCAATATTCTAAATTTCGATTTAAAAAATGAAGAAAATAATTTCGGAAATTTAAGTTTTAAACTGAAAAGCTTTTTGAACAAGAAAATGAAAATGAAATTATTTTTTACTTGAAAATTTTTAACATTTCAGGCTTAACGTAAAGAAGGCAGCGGATGTTTTGTGTTGTTTTAAAAACTTTTTCACTATTATCATTCTTATTCAAAGTTCGATAAACACTTCTGCAATATACTGTCTTAATTCAAAATATTGTAAATTTGAACTAAACGTATAATTAATGTCTATAAATTATGTGTGCTTTTCAAATATTAAAATTATTTTTTGGTAGAAAAATAGTTCAGCGGTAGTTACACTTTTTAATGCTCTTTTTTCTTAAAAATATATAAATACCTTCCTCCTCTTTTTCATTGGCAACACGTATTTTTTCGGAATTTTGTGCTTGATTTTAGACTTATTTTAAAATTTTATACATAATTTAGGGGTGGTTTACCCCGCCTAATTTTTTAAATTAATTTTGTATGGACTCTTTTTACTTCCTTCTTTATATAACTAATTTCCCAATTTTTTGTTTGCCAGCAAAGTATATATTATTATTGTTACAAAATGAAAAATTTTAGGGGAGCATAGCCCCGTAAATTATTTTTAAAAAATTGTTTGTCGCAGCCAAACTTTACCTTTGTTTTGAGTACAAAATATATTATATATTTTTAATATTCTCTACTTTAAAACCTCAGCCCCTTCAAATTTAAGCGTGAAGAGTGTTAAAAGAGAGCCTATATTTCATCTTGAGTAATAACTAAACTAGATTTGATACGTTCTAAAATATTTGTTCTGCCGATTATAATTATATTGATAATTTGTTAGTATTCTGTGCAAATAAGCTTGCCGAGAGATAAGCAGATCCTCGTAAATTAACATGGGAACTTTGAAACTTGCCCCGGAGCAATTTAAGTGTTCTGCCTATTCGATAGGGACTTCACTAACGTGATTTCAATTAACTTTTTAGCCTATGTGCTCAGGTTTCAAAACGACAATTCTCAATTGCAAGTTAGTCTGGCCAACACTGGCGAGGGTGAGTCTGGAACATCAGCTATTAATGGCACATGTGCTCGCACAATCTACATACTTGAGTAGATGCAGGAGTCTATATATACGTATAGTCAGCCAAGTTCGTGCTCAATGACTTCGGATCTTCATTTGTCCACCTCGTCTCAAAATCCACTTCGCTAATTAAAAAAGTGGCTTAAGGGCTTCTTGCCAAGCTACTACCAATTTTACTGAGGATGGAATTTTTTTGCATTCATCTAAGGGCAATAAGTTCTATCCAATTATAATGAAGGATGAGCAGACGTAATTTTATCATGGAAATTTTTTTTCAACATGATATGTATTATAATTTCTTACTATAATATTTATAATTATATATAATAATTAAATTTTGTCGATTATTAAAACTGAAATTAGATGCAGTCTTGGAAAAATAACTTTAAAAAAGTAACTTATTGAAGCTATTTTCTTTTATATACGAATACGTGTAGTAAATATGTTAAATATTATAAAAAATATCACAAAAATAGAGCTAAGTTGTAATATTTACTGTTTAAAATTGATGAATTTTTAATTTTAAACCTATACAACCAAATAAATTAATATTTTGAATCTTTAAAACTAAATAATTTGTTATCTATAAACTTAATCAATTTTTAGTTTTTCAAATTGAAACATTGACAAAGAGGCACTCAAAATTGTATCATTTTTTGTTGCAAAAATTAGCTATTGTAGATTTTGCTATTGTAAAACTTTAAAAATGAAAATTTTTTAATTGTGACCCTTCGAAACCGAAATATTTGAAAAAAGTCAACATTACATTACTTTGGAATCTAAACCTTCAAAATTGAATAATTTTAAATTCTATATATTTTCAAAGGTGTTGAATTTTTAAGGGTAAAGCTTTAAATTTTAAAAGTTCAAACTCAAAATCTCTCACTTTTAAAAAAATTTTTCATTCTGAAGAGTTTGAATTAAAAAGCAGGAAAATTTTACGTTTTGCAATAAAACATTCTGTAATTTTGAAACTCCAGATTTGCGTGTTTTTAGTTTTGAAGATTTAAAATTATAAGCTTGTTTTTCTATTTTCCAAATTTTTAAGGTAATGAAATTATAAGAATTCATATTCATACATCTTCCAAATTTAAGAGTTTTCAAATGTCAGGCTTCTAATTAAAAGAATTTTGAATAGAAATTCGATCAAATTTAAGAGTTATTAATTTAAAATCTTTAAAATTGAAGTATTCCAGAAATGTAAAATAAAGTTAAACAATTTAAAATACTATATATTCAAACGTCAATTTTAGCTCTTTAAATAAACAAACTTTGAACTTAAAATCTTTAAACTTAAAGATTACTATGTTTAAATGATTAAAATTAAAACGTATGCTAATTTGAAGATTTGAAATTCTATAATTTTGATAATTCACATTCTTAATTTCTTCTATATGCAACGCTAAGAATTGAAAACATACCTTTTGATTTTGCAAATTACAAAAAGTTTCGAAATTGAAGAATTTTCAGTTAAAAAAAGATATAAAAATTACACAACTTAAAATTTTGAATATTAAATATTGAATGATTTGCCATTCTATTTTCTTTTTAAACTCTAGAGTTCTCAATTTGTAACTCTTCGATATTCAAAAACTTTTCCTTCCTAAATCTTCAAAATCTGAAATTTTTTAGTTGTGAGAATTTTGAATAAAATTTGTAAAAACTGTAGGTTTTCAAATTAAACTTTTTTCAATTTTGATAATGTATATTCGAAATTTCTTTTACTTCAAAGATTTAAATTTGAAGAACTTAATTTTTTTCTTTGAAATGATCTGAATGTACGAATATTTATTTCTAGATATTTAAATTAAAACGTTTCAAATTTAGAAAATTTTATGTTAGGGACTGTCTGAATTGTAAGTTTTGCAATTGAAAACTCCGTAATTTTGTTGATTTATTTTCGAAATTTCTTCAATTTTCAAATATTTGGAATTGACAATTTCACTTGCCGTCCCCAAAATCATCAAAATGTAAGAAATTTTATTTGAAAATTGTTAAAATTAAAGATTTTTTCTTTAAAATTCGTCAAAATTAAAGAAGCCTCAAAATTGAAGTTTTCATTTATTAAATATAAAACTAAAAATTAAAAATTTTCAAGTTTTATGTTTTGCAAATTGGGCATTCTATAATCTTAATAACATATATTTAAAATTTCTTTGAATTGGAAGATTAAGAACTATAAAAATTACTTTTCATATTTGAAATCATCAAAATTAAAGACTTTTTTATATTTAAATCATTAAAATTAAAAAGTTTTGAACAGTAATTTTTGAAATTATAAAACTTTGAATCATATATTATAAATTTCACATTTAAGTTAAAAGTTTATACTTTAAAATTTTTCGATATGAAAATGTTACCATTATATTCTTCATGCTTGAAATTTCTTTAATTTAAAAGATTCAGTATTGAAAACTCGACTTTTGTTCTTCAAACTTAAAATAATGTATTCATCTATTTTAAAAATTAGGAGATTTTAATATTTTAAATTTAGAATTAAAAATACTTCAACTTTTGGGTCTTACAATTGAAAATTATGTAATTTTTATACTTTATATTTGAAAATTCTTGAATTTTAATAATTCATAATTCAAAAATAGACTGTTCATTCTAAAAAGGACCCAAATTTAAGTATTTTTATCATAACACCTTTGATATTAAGCAGATTAACGTGTGATAAATTTACAATTATTCAAATTTCAACTTTTAGCATTAGATATTCTCTAATTTTTATATATTTATATTATAAAATCGACGGTCGGAGAATTTAAAAAAAAATTAGTGAATTGAAAGTCGAAAAATTAAACATTAAAACATAAATATGTAAAATGGATCAGTGTAGAAAATGGAAGAAATCAGTAAGTCTGAAATATTTGATTATGATCGAAAATTTCAAGTTAACCTAATTATTCCTCTCCTCGCTTCTAATTCCTTGTAATATATAATAATATATTCAAATTGAAGATATAAATTATTCAAAAATGATTTTAAGTAATGAATTAATGATTAATCATTATATGTTATAGTACTCTAAATAGAAACATATATTTTAACTCTATACTTAGGCAACAAAAAGAAGGAACTTGTGTACTATTTGCAGAGCTTTAGTTGCGTTTCCAAATAAACTGAACTTTCAATTAAACGGTCTGACACTCTACGAAGAACTCATTTAATTAAAACCTCGGCACCCTAATTCTAGCCCTCCATTTGCACTAAAGCAAACTCAAATGTTATTAGAAAGTAAAGTCACTCTTTGTGCACAGTTTATAGATTTAGAATAAACTTGTATATTTTAAATTTAAAAATGATTTTAATAAATTAAAAATGTATCCATTCTTTTTGATTATTTAAAACAAAAACTTTTTTTTCTGAATAAATGTAATTCTAAATTGAAAACTGTTAATGACTTTTTTGCAATTACCGGTGAATTAAATAAATTTTTATTTCATTTCCCATTAAAAGAGACTAAAAATCATATTCGATGGAGTATATTTCAAATAATGTAGCAATTTTGATTGCTTATTATTTTTATAAGTGTGTAGATAAAATTGAGATAAAACAAGCTATGAAATTATTATCGAAAACCAATATCGAGTTCTACACTTTAAGCTCGTGTTTAGAACGAATTCAGCCCAAAGAATTTTTAAGGAAAAGACGAGGGTTTATGTAATTAACATGCCGATTTAAATAAACAATAATAATACCTGCTAGAAGATTATTTTTTTAAGGAGTTAATAGGAGATACATAAATTTAAACAGAATAAGATGAAGGGTAACTTTTAAACTTAGTAGAAATGCATTGACTACCTTTAAATTCTATTTTCTTTTTGCCTCAGGCAAATTACTCAAAAGTAGTTCGAGAATGCAAATAAGCATTTAATAATTTGGTAACCGTGTGTATTTTGATTTTCCCTTAAAGATTCTGGTGTTGAATTACATTCCTCATTTCATCTAGGGGCAAATATTAATTGATTGATTAATTAATTCGGTCCCATACTTCGGCTCTTTTGAGCAGGCAAATTTATTGTGAAAGAGGAAATTTTTTTGGAAAATATTTACTTTAATATTTGGAAATTTGTCCATATGTATTATATGAATTGATGATTTTTTCGCGATTCACATATTTGAAAAGTTTGCAACATAGATATTGTAAATAAACCAATTAAATTTTATTGATGCAATTGCAGCAGGTCGTACTAAATATGGAATAGGAACTACAATCATACAACTTGTTTCAGTTAACAAAGCAATTAAGAGAGAAAACTGTAAAAGAAATGTATTTTCCCAGAGGGTGTAAACAATTCATATCAATCCGTTATTCAATTTTCCATTTTTGAATGAATTAATAACATATTTATGACGTACAATTTTTTGTTATCCAATTGGAACTTTAAGGCAGAAAATACAATTAAAAGTCTACTTGGGATATAATAATGGTTTATAATTCAATAATTTAACTTCTTAAAATTACAAATGTGATCATCACTCATTATTTTCATAATAGATATTGGTTTCATAATAAACAAAATGTAAATATATCCTGAGAAATGAAAAAATATAAGTTTTCAATTGGAGATTGTAGATTCCCTGGTAAAATGATTTTTGCAAAAAAATAGACAAAACTAAAATTGTATTTACAGGAACGCACAAATAATTTAAATACATTACCGTACAAATTACAGAAATTGAAAGTTTTTATTTATTACTCGCAGGATTTTTTTTTACTTTTTTCTGTATATTGTTGTTTTTATTGTAGGTTTAATTTTGTAAAAGAATTTACAAAGAAACACAACTTCAAAAATACATAGGAAATTGCAAGTTTTACAGCTGAAAAGTTGTCCTTTTTTGACCTAGGATGAAAAATATTAAACAAATATTGATATAAAGTAATATTGGAATCTTGCTGATAAAATTGACTTCAGGTTAACAAAAAAATTTAATCAATGTGTGTCATTAAAGGAGTCGAAATTTTTTTTTTCAAATGTAAATAAACGCATCAAGCTCCTAAAAACTATCTTATTAAATTTATTCAAGAAATTCTCAATGTGTAATTTTTTAAACTGTTATTATTAATTCTAATAATTATAATTCCAGAAAATTTAAAAAATTCTTAAACATTAATTATTGTAAGCATATAAATTAACATTTTAGATTATAATTCTTCAGAATTGAGAAATTATGACATAATTCATCAATATTACAGAATGTTTAATGGTGAAAGTTGGAAATTGGGCAATAATTGTGAACTTTCAAAAATTTAAACCTTTCAATATCAAAGTTATCCAAATAAAAATACTTAAATTTGGATGCTTTTTGAAATCAAAAGTCTATTTTTCAATAATAAATTATCAAAATTACAGAATTTTTAATAGAAGAATTGAAAGGTTGAATTATTTTTATTTTAAATTAATAAAATTAATATAATATGAATTTCAAAAATGCATAAATATCAATTCTTAAATTTTGAAAATCAAAAGTCGAGTTTTCAATAATAAATATTCAAAATTAAAGAAATTTCAAGCATAAAGAATTAAAATTACAGAATTTTAATCTGGCATAATTTTTAAGCATGAAATTTCAAAACAAAAGCTTTTCAGTTTGGATGATTTTAGATTCCTCTCTTTACACTTTGAAAAATTACAATTAAAAATTCTTCAAGCATGAATCTGTAAAAATGAAAATTCTAAAATTTTGATGATTTAAGAAATATAAAGTAATGTTTCCAGTTCTAATTTTTCCGAATTAAAAAAGTTTTAAATGTAAGTTATGAAAATGATATAATTCTGTATTGAAAACCCTAAAATTTGCATAATTTTTAATTCCTAATTGTTAATTTTTAAAATGGTAACTATTTTGTTAAACATTCCATGATTTTGTCCTAACTAATGGTCGATACAACTCATATCTTAAAAATTCATACAAAGCAACTGAAATTGCCAAATTTATAAACAATCAATATAAAAAAATATTCTTTAGACCTTAAAATAAATTGTGAAATAATGAAACATAATGGTCGTTATTAAACAAAAAACTACCGTTTTACGATTTTTAAAATATATTTCTAATCGAAAGCTTGTTTAATAAAAATTATTATTTAATTTTACTTTAAAATCATCTTATTGCAATATTTAAAAAACTTTTAATACAAGGTCACAAAAGAAAAAAGGCTTGACGGCTTGACGGCAAACCATCCTGTATGTAATATTTTAATTCAAATATGCTGCATCATTGAAAATTCGGCTTTATCTAAGATTTTTTATAATAGCGAAAGTTCATAGTAAAAATGTAACTTTTTATTTTTCATTTGTGCGTTTCTTAAGCAATCTAGAAGCATTTAAATAATTCGTGATATTGAAAGTATTTTTAGGTTGTAGGCTTTATCTAAGATTTTTTATAATACCAAAAGTTTTAGGCAAAAATGTAATTTTTTATTTTTCATTTTTGCGTTTCTTAAATAATCCAGAAAAATTTAAATCATTCGTAATATTGAAAGTATTTGTAGGTTGTAGGTATTTCTAAAGATTTAAACAGATACCTATCAAAAATTATATAAATTTTGTTAATTTCAGAAGCCTTATCTTTATCGATAAAAAAATTTTTTTTATATAAGGGAATAGAAAGAAAAATCTATTGGTATTTAATTGTTTTTTCAACTTACAACATTTTTCAAAACCTTTCAATAAAAACTATAGTTGTAGAAATGGTGTGACTCATTGTTAATATTTATAATATATATAATATTAATCTAGGGGACTAGGAAATATTAGATTAGCCTATTAAATTTCCTCTACCGAATAATGTAATTAAAAGTATATTAATATTCTCTGATCATAAAATTGATTGAAAAGTATCAGGATTTTCAAAAAATGGTCTAAGCCATTTTTAACATCATTTTTTATATTGAAGATTAAAACTCAATCCTGAAATTTATCTCATTGTAGGAAACAAATCTAGTTATCATAAAAACAAACACAAGTTTTGATAAAAGTCACGCGGAAGAGAGGATGAAATAAGGTTCAAAAGTTTTATATCATTTCAAAATTTTCTTTCAAAATTTCTAGATCATGAGTCTTAAGTCGAAAAGGAATATAGCATAATTATTTATTAATAAAAATTACGAAAAACCATGTTCAATTTTTCGAAAAGATATATAGTACTTGTTTCCTGAAAAAGATATTTTAGCAGAAAAGTTATTTAGACCCCTTTTTCCCTGTAGAAAAGATATTCCTTAATTATTTCAAAGACTGCTAACTTAAATTAGAAAATATAAGAGGTAAGAACTGAAAGTTCAAGAATTCAAATGTTTTGGGTTTGAAGTTGTAAAATCAGATTTGCTTAAAATCTTTTTCAGTTAACTCTAAGAAATTAAATTTTACAATTTATGCTTTCCAATTATATAACAGTTGGAGAAACGAATAAAAAACAAACGCAATTGAATTGAATCTCGCAGCGATATTGATATCCTATTTGAAAGTGATACGTTTCCAATCTCTTTTGATGTCGAATAGATACTTTGAAAATTAAATTGTAACAGGAAGAGCGATGTCTCGTACGAATCTGAGTTAGGTAAGATGAAACCATTCAAGGCAGAACGTGCTAGCGCGTGCCACTTAATTCGCTAATTTATAGTGTGCTCCTCTCACCATTACGTTAGGGATGCAACCTCCCTCATGCTTCCACTTCCGATACCACTACACCGCATCCGTTTGACATTTCTCCTGAATACACTGGAAACACAGTTCACCAATACATAATAAATTTCAATTTAACACTTTCGTCACTTTATTCGATTCCCACACTAAAAAATTTCCTCAATAAACTTCCCAATAAAGGGAATTCTAATCACAAATTCTGATCACAAAACTAAACATTTAATCACCTTGATCGAACTTTCACCACCGAAGATCAATTTTACTTCACTCCAACTTTAAATCATTTTAATAATTATCTCTACTTTAGAAAAGGACTTTACTTCTCTTATAAAATTTAACTTGAGCTACAATCAATCATGTTCACAAGAAATGGTCTAATTAAAAAATGAACTGATAACGAAGAGAGGCAAAACCTCATCACTTCACTTTCTCCTACTAATTAATTTGAGGTATTAAAGCAATAAGTGAAGAAAGCTTTTTAGAAAAATATTAATTTGCAGCATATTTTTGTATTTAAAAATTAAAGTTTCTCTGGTAGAGATTGAGTAGGAAAAGTAAACTTTAAAACGGGTCTTCTCAAGGGCTTGGTGAGGGTTTTAATTTTTTTTATGACTATATTTTTATTTGAGTGCACGAAGCGTCGATTGATGAACGCCGGCCTTTTCAACGTGGTTACCGGAGGCACAATTCGTGCTAAGGGGAGGTGTGCAATCGAAGCGGAATAAAGTGCACACTTCACCAGCGGCAGTTGACGCGATACTGGAGAAAATCGGAGTTCTCTTGCCGCCAGCAATCCGAACGCCTGCGCCCTCATGACAGAGTCACGTTCCTAACCCTAGCCCACAAACTGACATTAGGAAAGGAACATTGGTCGTCGTAGAAAGAACATCGCTAAAAGCCACATTTTGAAAGTTATAGCGATTAATTAACCCGGATTGGGGTGAGTCTTCTCAATCCTTCTTGAAAGGAAAGCTAACATTTTCAGCGTTATTTTTATGTTCTTCTTTTCTTCAGTTTCTATCTGGACGATATAAAAAAGAATATAACTACAAGTCGAAAATAATAGAGATATCTAGACACTGAGAACTAGGCTTACTTCGGCATTTTCTGACTATAATGGTCTTGTACTACTTATCACTTATTACGGCTAACCTCGAGTGATTTATACTACTTCACGCTACTGGTGTCTGACTAAAAATGATGAAATCTACTTGAGACAATTTCCGAATAACTTATCGTGACTTATAATATACTTACGACATAGTGTGGCTTACTAAAACTGATCCTAACTACTGAATAAGATTCATGGCTAATTTATATTCGCCTGTAGTACTTTTTATCTAGTTTGCCTGGCTGAAAATAACGTTCACTACTTGACACTCATTATTACTATTGTAAGAAGACTGATGTTATTTTAAATATCGTATGACTGTCTGGAACTGGAATATAATGCTTACAACGTATTACAGCTAGTCTCGTGTGATTTATACTACTTAACGCTACTTTGGCTGACTTTATTGGTGGGACAACGAAAGTGAAGCATCGATGTTGCCGAATATGCTTGAAGTCAATGTGGATTACCTCTAAATAATAATTACTAAACAATTATAATAATTGAATAAAAGTAATAGCTTCTTCAACTGGTTACACTTTTATTCTACTTTAGTAACGATTTGCGAAAATTCCAAATAAACTTTTTGGCAAATCTATCTTTTTTTTAATTAGCCCGCCTAAAGCACGCGACTTCTGATCTAGAAAAGTGGACAATTAAAGAAATTCGTGACAGCCAGTTTTCATAAAAAAATAATACCTTTCTATTTAGAATAAGCTATTATTAATAATTATTATTCTATATAATTGTCTAACAAGCCTGAGAATTACAAGTCATTTTTTATTTAAGAACTGGATAAATGGTTTTGCTGGGTGAGAAATTTAACCGCTGCTAACAGAATGGACCAACCAAACACAATTTTAACAACCTTAAACTTTTATTGATCAATAAGCGATCAAATAAACACATTGATATCTATCATCGAAGAAAAAACAACGATACATCTAAAACATAGAAGTTGAAACATCGATGAAAAAAACTTTAACATCGATAGCGAAACAACGATGTTTTGATATTTTTCGATGTCGATATCATTATACTGCTTGCAACATATTGTGGCTTACTTATACTAATCTTGACTACTTAATACGACTCACGGCTAATTTATATTCGCCTGTAGTACTTTCCATCTAGTTTGTCTGACTAAAAATAACTTTTATTACTTGACACTCATTATTGCTAACTTAAAGCAACTTATATAATTTTAAATATCGTATGACTGTCTGGAACTAGAATATTCTACTTAACAGTTATTACGGCTAGTGTAAAGTAATTTAGACTGCTTCACGCTACTTGCGGCCGACTGAAAATGATGAACTCTACTTGACACAAATTCTATATTACTTAAAGTTACGTTAACTATAATTGAAACATATTGTGGCTCACTTTAACTCACACCAACTACCTAATACTTTATAATTAATTACATGTAATTAAAATTTTCCTGTAGTACTTTCCATCTAATGTGGCTGACTGCAAATTACTTTTACTACTTTATACTTGTTATACTCACTAAAAAATGGCTAAAACTGCAGAAATGGTTTATAAATTTTTTTGACTGTAACAGAAATTTCAGCATCGTTAAGTGTATAAAACCGCAGTCACTTGTTTAAGAAAAACAGATTACAGTTTAGGAATTTTCAGTTACTGTAATTAAGAATTTCAAGAGGTTCAACTTTTTTGTTGATATATTAATCCTAATATAAAAATATAATATGAAAGCCTATATTTTGTGGTAATTTTTTTTCTTATTTGATTCATTGTGTGTATTATATAACATAGTTATTCATACATAAACTTTGCTTTTATGTAGTCTTACCATAATTTTTATTTTTAGAATAGTATATAATTCATCAAAGTGAATTTTCATCCGATAAAGATTTTTTTTGTCTGTTCAGCATGAAAATATAATTTTTTAACAAGAAGTAGATTTTATGCGAAGATTATATTAAAATTTTTAAAGTAAGCAAACAATTTTTCAGCGTAACAGTTGAATTTTCAATAAAAAAGGTACATTTTTCGAAAAAATGGTTGAATTATTTATACAAGCAGTTTCATTTTTGCAGAAAAAGATGTAATTTATACTGAAATAGATGAATTTTTATATCCAAAAAATGAATTATTATCAAGTATTTTAATTTTATTCAAAAAAAGATTTTAGTTTGATTTTGAAGCATGAAATTACCAGTTATAAATGAAAAAGAATTTTTTTATGAAACTAGTTCCAATTTCTCTCCAAAAATATGAATTTTTAACAAATAAATTAAATTTTTAACAGAAAGAAAACAATTTTGAAACAAATTTTATGATTTTAAAGCAAAAGGATTTTAGATTTACTTTTTAGCATCAAAATATGAGTTTCAAAGAAATGAGTCATTTTTATACGAAGCTATTTGAATTTTTAACAAAAAAAAAACAAACGTTTTATCAACAGAAAAATTGAATTTTTAAACAAAAAGGATGTACTTTCAATAAAATTGCTGAATTTTTAAAAAATAACGAGGTTCATAACTAAAAAGTTGAGTTTGTGGAGTTAGCAACTGAAAAAACACAGCAAATAAATATAAATACAATGCAAACAAATTACTAACAAGAATATTATACCAGCGTAACCGCAAATCTTTTTTTTATTTTCTCTAATTTCCAAATGAATAATTTTTTATTTTCCTTGACCATATCGAAATTCATGACTCGAATCCTACATTTTTAACAACTTTTAACCTAGAATCTTTTATAAACGAAATAAAACAATTTGAAAAAATTCATACTTATTCTACTTAACCGTTTAAAGTTATAGAAATTCGCTGACTTTTACACGATTATTTTTCTTTAAATCCCTGATTTTTCCTTCACCAAAAAATACCCTGACTTTAAAAAAATGTCTACAAATTCCATTTAAGAATTATATGAAACTATATGTAGTTTTCAAAAAACGGTTCTTGAGTTAAACAAAAATTAAGTAAGTTAACTGACTTACACTACTTAAATCTCGTAAATTCATTACGAGTTGCTCATACTAGCCGTAACTACTTGATATAGCCGTAACTACTTGGCACTAGTTATTGCGAATTTAAAATCGCCTGTAGTACTTTCCATCTAATTCGGCTTACTGAAAACGACTTTTACTACTTGACACTCGTTAAGATTGAAGTAATACTAGTTATATTATGCGAAATATGTATGGCTGTATAAAACTGGGAAATACTACTTAACACTTCCTGCGGCTCATCTCGAGTGATTTATACTGCTTCAGTGTACTTAAGGCTGACTAAAAATGAAGAACGATACGTGACATCTATTGAGAATGATTTAAAGTTACGTATGTTATACTTGAAATATACGTTCGCTGACTGAAATTGACCTATACTACTTACATGTCATTGAAACTGACCTAAAATTACCTATACTACTCGATAATCAATGAAGCTGAAATACAAATAAATGGTTGATATAAACTGACATTTACTACTTAAGAATTCTTCCTTTTTACTTAAACTGATTCATATTACTTATTCACAACCATTCTAGCTGAGTGAAAATTATCTACCCTACTTAATATCTGCTATAAATATAAAACATATTCTGACTGAACGAATGACTAGTTACAACCCTCCGCCTTCTATCCGATTTTTAAATACAAAATTGGGAAAATCTGACTTTTCAAAAACTATTTGCTTTTTTTAATTTTTCACATGCATTTATTTATTCGATAAGCAACACGTTTCCAAGTATTTTTCAATTAATTTGCAATTGTTTTAACAGTTTTTATTTTTTTAACAAATAGTTTTCTGTGTTAATCGTCAAAACTCATTCTTTTTTTCGAGATGAGTTATACATTTAATAAATTTAAAAATCGATATATTTTGTTTAACAAATTCTTTAATTGATCAAACCGCTCTATATCCACATGATTTTTTTGCTAAATCGTTGAAAGCTAGTATTTTATGGAATCAACGGCACAATAAGAATGAATATTTAAAATAAAAATTTCTGTTTCAAGTATAAATAATTTGGAAAATCTTTTTCAATTTTGTTTTAGAAAATTATTTTTAATATTTAAAAATGTTTTCCACTTTTCTTCTGGAATTAATTTTTTCGAAAATTAAAATCACTTAAAATTTTTCTCGAAATATTAAAAATGCGAGAAATGACAAGATTTACGCCATTATTTAAACTATTGTATAATTATAAGATTTGTGTATGCTAGATCGTAAAAAGCTAGTATTTTCTGGAATTCATGAAGCAATCAGAATAAATGTTTAGAATAATAATTTTCATTTTTACATTTGACAATAATTTAAAGAATTTTGATAATAATTTTCAATATTCTGTTTTATTTGATTAAAAATGAATAATTTGCAATTTAAAACATCTGTTTTGAAATTGCAGGAAATTATTAAAAATATTTTAAGAAGTTCACCACTTTTCTCTTTAAATTAATATTTTCAAATATTATCACCTAAAATTTTAGGAGGAATATTAAAAATGCTATTAATAACAAGTTTGTAAGTATTTGCTAACTATTTTGTATTTGTTTTAACAGTTCTTATTTATTTAAACAAATTTTTTCCCTGGTAATTCTAAAAAGTTCTTATTTTTTCTGGACAAATGGTACATTTCATTAACTTCAGTAGACACATTTTTTGTTTCACATATTTTTTATTGTTGAAAAAATTTTTTATTTGTATGAATTTTTTATGCTAAATCGTAAAAACCTAGCATTTTCTTTTAATAATTACACAATTCGAACGAATGTTTAAAGTATTTCCTTATATATCTATCAATATTTTAAAGAATTTTTAATTGTTAAAAATTTTTTTTCCATTTAATTGGGAGAAGTTTTTAATTTTTCGAATTATTGAATTATTTATTATCTAAAGATTCGATAATCATTAACTTGCGCCTTTTTATAGAAACGGTGTTCTATCAAAACAAAATCAAATAAATCAAACTCTAGTTTTTTCAAACCTCTTACTCTAAGTTGTTAATTATTTACTATTTTCTTATTTCATAATCAATGACCCTAATTCTTTGAGCCATAATAATATTTTTAAATAATGCTTACAGAAGCTTTTGAATAGTTACTTTTTTAGATTACATTTCTTTGAGATGAGAAAATATTTAACAATAAGCGACGTCGTGCGAGAGATTCGTAAAAATTAAAATTTGATCCATATTTCCTATAAAAAGGCGCTAATCATATTAATTATTCAAACTGTCTTTCATAACAAATTTAGCATAAAATTGCTATTTTTGATTTCTCGGAAATTTTTGGGCATGATAAAAGGGGATTGTGCGAATAGGGAAAAATTAAAAGTACAGTGAAACGGCGTAAAGTCGCTTATTAAGGGTAAAGTTGCTAACCTCCAAATTAATATTTTAAAATTCAAATTTCCTTGGTTAAATAATAAAATATTATGATTTTTTTTAAATTAGTGGAGCTGCTAAACTTCATATTAAAAATTTTTGGTACATATTTGTTGTTGAGCAACTTTACCCTAATTGAGGGACTTTACCCATTTTACAGTACATCGTGTTCCCATTTTCTCTAGGGCTGAGTTTTTTTCATTTAAGATCCCATGTTAATTATGATAGCTTGAAGTAGCGGGCTTATATTAACAGTTCGAAAAAATAATGAAGGAATTCTTTTTTTACAAAAACAAAATATTGAAAAAATATACTAGAGACAATTATCAAATGAAAAAACTGCATTCACTGATTACAGATCTAGATAATTTAATTAACTAAAATCAGCCTGATTTTTCGATACAGAATATAAATATTTCAAATCAGGAGCAGATTTCTACATTTATATTTAAAACGATAGAAGTTTTCTACTAAAAACTGCGAGAGGAAATTTAATCGCTTTCAATAGATAACTTTTGCTCTAAAAAATGTCTCACTTCCATGGATTAAGCTTTGTCTCGAAAAATATTTTTTAACTGATGCCACGAGCTACAAGAGGTGATTTTTACTTTTATAGGAACAGGTATAATAAAAATAAAGAGATACTTTTACGTCGCAGTCCTACCTTTTAAATCGCGTTATTCCATCAAGCTGCGCAGTTTATGCCGTTCTGTTATGATTCATTTTAAACTCTCATCTAGAAGTCATTGATACTTCCTTCAATAAGAAGTTCAAGCATAAACCCTGTTCGCGAACGATTAATTTTAATTTACTATTTTACTTTATAGAATTTCAGCAAACAACTTTTGTAACGCTGTTTCTTAATATTAGATTTATCAATGGAAAACTGAGACTTTAGATTTCAGTTATAATAAGCCGTTCCGTATTATTATGATCATCAACATGAAAAAAGTAATCTAATTTTTATCTGAATAATATAAATTTTCGAAACATGCAGTTTAATCTGAAACCAAAAAATATCAGTTTTCAACCTAAAATGTTCTAACTAAATTTTCAGTGAAAAAATAGCTTGAAATTTTTCAATGAATATTTAACTAAAATGATTGATCATTAATGACATAAATGAAGTTTTGACAAACAATTTCCAGTCGTCATCAAAAAAGATGAACTTTCTAGAAATATTTGAATCCTTAAACAAACAAAATTAATTCTTGATCAGAAGTAAGCTGTATCAACAAAAGATTGCAATTCGCAACTGAGAAACAAGAATTTTTAATAGGAATGAATTTAAAAAAATGAAACTTTCAGGTAGAGAAATGATTTTTAAACCAAAATGATAAATCATTAACTACAAAAATAAATGATTAAAAACGTTCTTTAACCCTTAACCAAGTAGTTAAATTTCCCGTAAAAAATATAGATTTCAATGAAAAATGTAATCTTTGATATATAAAAAAATTCAATAAGAACTGATAGCGTTTGATTTAAGTTTCAAAATTAATGTTTATCTAAAAACCATGAAATTTTCAACAATCTGGTAGCATTGTTAATGAAATATGTAAATCTTAAACCGGAAGAGAAGAATTCCTAACTAAAAATGAAGTAGTTGACATTTTAGCCCCAAAATATTTTAATTTTGAATAAAAAAGACTTGAATTCTACAAAAAAAAAACAATTTTAAATAGTATAGTTGAATTGCCAAACAAAGAAAATTACTTTTTGAGCAAACATATAGTGTTTAATAAAATCGCTTAATTTTTTTAAATATTAATTTTACACCCAAAAAACGAATTTTCAACCGAATAGTTGACTTTTGAACTTAAAAAGATCAACTTTACTCCAAAACTAGAAATTAATGTCCAAAGGAAATAAAAAAATTACCTTTTTACCAAAAAAAAGGAATTATCAACATAAAAGTTTCTGAATTTCGTATAAAATTTTCAACCAAAATAAAGAAAAGAAAAGGAATTACCAACAAAAAAGTTGAACTTTTAACAAACAACATGCGTTTGTAATGAAATTGTAGAATTTTCTATAACATTTTCAACCAAAGTCATACATTTTTAATAAACAAAGATCAATTTGCAACCACAAAAAAAAATAATTAAATTTCTAATTAAAAAAATTAATTTTTAAGAAACAAATAAATTTTAACTACAATGACAAATCAATAAACACAGGAATGAATTTTCAACCGAAGAGTTTAACCATGAAACAACTAATTGAATTTTTTTAATGGAAAGATAAATTCTCAAAGAAAAGTATAATAGTTGATATTTCAATCGAAATAGTTTTTTTTAAACAAAAACTCTTCTGATTTACACTCTACTCTTTTAAACAAAAGAACAACATTTTTATAACGCAAATTTAATACGCAAAGGAAATACCAGAATTAAACTTTAACCGAAAGAAGGAATTGTAAAGAAAAAAGTTTAATTTTTGGCCAATAAAATGAGTTTTCAAAAAAATTACAGAATTTTTTATAAAATTATTTAACATAAATAAAGTTTTCAACAAAGCAGTTGAAATTGGGAGAAAAACTAATCAATTCTGAAACAAATAGTTGCATTTACAACCAAAAAATAGGCCTTTCTAACGAAAAATGCAATAGTTGATGTTTGAACTACAAAAGATTTCAATTTAAAAAAAAGAGTTTTCAAGAATATAATTAAACTTTCAACCAAAAAAATAAATTGTCTACCACAATAGGAGAATTTCCACGACGTTGAATTTTGACACAGATATGGATTTCAAACTTGTACGCGCCACTTTTGGATTCGCTGAGTTTTCAAACAGAATCATGACAAAAAAGATTAATTTTTTTGCAGTTAAAGGAAATTAATTTTTAAACAAAAACAAACAAAAAATTCTAAAAAATACCTAAATTTTCAGAAAACAAATTTTTTCAACTAAATTTTGAAATCATAAAACAAACAAAAAACTAAGCTTTTAACAAAGCAGCTCCACCTTCCACCAGAAAAGTTGAAAAAATAGTGGAAATTCTTTGACATTTCTTTAAATTAATTAAATTAATTGAAAAATTCTTGGAATCTATTAAAATATCTGAAGATATATCAAATCCTTTAAAATCTCATATTAAATTATTGTAGTCGATTGAAAATTCCTCGGAACCTTTCAAAATACTTTCAAATATTTCAAAATCTTTTGAAACACCTTGACATCTTTTAAAGATTTCTAAGGTACTTTGGAGTTTTTTTAATGAACCCTTCTAGAGTTGTTAACATTCTTTGAAATTTCTTTAAATTATAAAAGTGAACTAAAAATTCATTGTCAGCTTTTTAAACATCCTCAAATATTTAAAATCTTTTAAAATCTTTTGAAATTTCTTAAAAAGTCTTTGAAAATTTTAAAATACCCTAAAATATTTCAAATGTTTTACAATCTCAGACCGCATTATTAAAATTAATTTTTTAAATTTCTTGTAATCTATTTAATATATCGTAAAATATATCAAATCTTTCAAAATCTCATATTAAATTACCGTGATCAATTAAAAATTCCTTGGAACATATATAAATATTCTCAAATATTGCAATACCTTCAAAATATCGTGAAATACCTTGCCCTTGTTAAGAGATCTTTAAAGTACTTCTTTAAAATTCTTTGAAATCCTTGACATCTTGAAAAACATCCTCAAATATTTAAAATCTTTAAAAATCTTTTGAAATATCTTGAAATTTTTAAAAGCTTTAGATTTAAATTTAGAATGCAGAAAAATTTCAAGTTAAATATTGAAATTTTTGTAGATTAGAGTTTTGAAAATGGAATCAATAAAAATATCGAAATTTTATTTTAAAAAATTTTCTACTATAAAATATGAATAATTTTCAGTTCGATGGCATTTAAGTCTTTAAAATTTGAATTGTAAGATTACAAGTTTATTTACGAAAAATTAGTAATCATAAATAAATTGAAAGCGTTCAAAATTGAAGTTTTTCTGTTTGATAAATTTCAGTCTGAAATAATTTTATTTATAAAGTGCCTAATTGAAAAACATACATTTAAATTTGGAACACTTTCAATTTACTTATGATTATTTATTTTTCATTAACAAACTTGCAAGTTTACAATTAAAAATTTGAAGAATTCAGGGAATTTTAAAATTTTTAAGGAATTTTCAAGAGCTTTAAAAAATTTCAAAAGATTATAAAGGATTTTAAATATTTGAGAGTATTTAAAAATGTTTCAAGGAATTTCCAATTGATTGCGGTAATTTAATATGAGATTATGAAATATTTGATATATCTCAGGGTATTTTAATAGATTCCAAGGAATTTTCCATTGATTTCAATAATTTTGTATAATATTTTATATTGTTTTTATTTAAAAATTCTTTTTGTTTTTCTTTAACAAATTTTTTTTATCTACAAGAAAATTAAATTTCTTGTCAAAAATTTAACTATAATTAAACATTAAATTAGCATCAGAAAGGTTTAAATCATTCGTAAAATTCACAAAATACAATCTTTTTCACAACTTGGGAATGAAATAAATATTTAAAATATATTAATATTAGACCAATAAACGAAAAATAAATAATATTAAATTATTTTCTACTGTGTAAAATATCCAATCTTTTGGATATTTATTAAGTTTCATCCTTACCGAATTTCCTGACTTTATACTGCGCGGACTTCCAACTCAGGAACTTGTATTTCTATGTTCGAATTTTTGGGGAAAATAAATGTTGGAAGAAATAAAATTTTAGTTAACTTAGAACTTGCATATTTCGTCTATTACGTCATTTTTCCAACAAAATTTATTTTTTTTTATTTTTAATCTTATTTTTTACGATTGAAAGAAAATCGACTCGTTCTATAAAAAAATTATTAATAATAAATTCATAGATCTTTTCACGGGAACAAATTTATCTGTTAATATTGTTTCGAACCTTGCGTCGCTTTTTCAGAAAAAATTAATATTTTCATTTTGAGTGTTATTTTTCACGACTAAAGCAAAAAGTTCCGACCAAATTAAAAAGTTTTTATGATAATCTTGCAGGGCTTTCAAATATCAACGCCTTTCTTCTTTTGAATTTCTTTTCATATCATGCGTTGCCTGGTTTAAAATCTTCATTTTAGTTTCTTTTTTGGATTATAAAAATGCTCTAACTCTCTAATTTTTTTTTATAGAAAAAAGTCATGAGGATACATTGATTGAGTTTCTGAGTACTATGAAGAACCGTACATATAATTTTAAAATCTTAAAAAAATGTGTTTTTGAAAATGTTGAAAATGCATTTACTTTTTGAAGCTTCATCCAAAATAGCTGGTGCACGAACTTTCTCTTTTTTTTGGGCGCTGAAAAAGTGTACCAAAGTAGAATCCAATCTGATCAATTTTTCGAAAGTTATCTTTCCTACAGAATACAGACTACAGACCAGAAACTACAGACAGACAGACGGACAAACACCTTCGTGAAAATAGTTTTTTCTGACTCAGCGGGTCTCAAAACGTAAAAATTTGATGAAAGCCGACAAAGTGAAATTTTACATAAAACCAATACCTTCTCATTAGGATGAGAATGTAAAAAATTGAACAAAAAAGTTGAAAACTATTAGGATTATTATGAAGCAAATTATTTCAAACGGATTACCAGTTCAGATATCCGAAAGAAACTCCTTTTTGAGATACTAGAATTACTTGAACATATCATTGACTGACATAAAAGTCGGAGGTTCTAGTAATATTTGCATATACTGTCTAAATTTTTGACATTATTCAAAAAAGCTGTCAGCAAAAAGCATCGAGTTGATATGGAAACTCAGGATGCGAAAGTTCTTGATTCTAAAGGAAGATTGCTGGAAAACAATTCCCTAGGAAAGGAAAGTAGTCGATCTGTCAAGTGCGGAAATTGCGCTTTAGACAAGAAATCTCTGCAGAGACGTCAACTTCATGGCTGGCAGCTAGGCAAGGGTTCGGTGTTAGGAAAGTGACAGACAGGAAGTCTCATAAATATATAACGAGAGGATCGCAATGAGAGAATCCAAAACTGCAAACCCACCAGTAGGAGGGCACAAAGAATGCTCTAATATTGATAAAACGACATAAAATCTTTATGTTCCCGGTTCCTCGACTTCAGCAGAAATCACAACCCCTGCCTCGTTCTTATTCATTTGTCTCTTTCTTTTACCATCCTTTTATTTTTCTCTCCATTGGTATTATAATCCAGTATTTGCATTTACAGTACTTCGCACTTTCTAGTAACTGCAGGGAAAGAATCAATTCTCGCAAATTTAATTTATTTGTCATAAATTATGTTCTGGTTTGAATGGATTTATAAATGGGGGAGACCAATATTTACTGGATAATTAGCTAAGCGTAGATCATCATTAACTAAAATTAAACATCTACCTAAAAGAATTGCTTCTAAGTTTAATTAATTAAGGCATTAAGTCGCCTACTTTTAATTAAATTGAAGTATTGATTTCAAGTAAATTATTTTTCTTAAACTGATTATTATTCACTGAAGGATCATTATGTATTCTGAGGTGGTATCCTCTAATTTCTATTATCCATATTTTTGTCTGCTTTTCTCTTGGAGATATTTGATGAAATTTATAAAATTTTATTCTAGTAAATCTTGATATTTAGACTTAAACCTAAAAAAGATAAGTAAATTACTTTTAAAATTTTCTTTAATTTCGTCTGAAATAACTCCATAGTCTCTTTATTGAAATAAAGTCACTATAGTCACATTTTTAAATAAAAAGATCATATTTTTGAACAAATTAATTTAAAGATCTCAACAAATTCTTTACTTTTTAGAATTCCTTCAAATAACTTTTGAATTCCTTTGTATTTGCTTCAATTCATTTGAATTCCTTTGGGGTCGCTTTTATAATTAGCAAACCTTTCTTGCACGATTTTTGGACTCTCTTGTTTAAGGCTTGTAATGCTGCCCTAACAAGAGATGAGAACAAAATATTAAATATAAAATTATAAATAAATAAAAAATAATTATAAAATCATATTTAAGAAAATGTTTCTCAAATCAAAATAATTTTAATTTTCTACACAAATATTAAATTTCTTTGGATCTTAGTAATGGAAGACTTACTTCAAATTAAATATCGAGCATCATCAATCGGTCATTAATCGCTTATGTAGTTCTTTGATTTGAGGGAGGAAATAATGTTTTCATTAGAAAGAAAAATTTTGAATTATTTATTTTAAAATATTTTTTAAAACTTAAATGCAAGCTTCAATTAGGTTCTAGGAAACTATTATCAGTTTCCTAAGGTTATATCGATGTAATATTTTTGAGATCAAAAATTTTCAAAAATATACAATTTCTTTCATTTTCTTGAATTTAAAATGATTAAAATTGAATTTTAATGTTTAAATATATTTTAAAATGATTATATACCTTTTAATCCCTTGTAATTTAAAGAAATCGTTTCAAAACCTTTGAGATTATTCACATTGCAGAATTTAAATCTTTGCTCTTATAATCTTTTAGATGCTTTTTTATAAATTTTTGAAATCTATTTTAGTTTTTTCTTTCGAGTATAAAAAAAATTAATTTGCAATTTGAAATTTCTGTTTCGACATTTTAGGTAATTATTTGAAATATTTTGAAAGGTTTTGCACTTTTCTCTTTAATTTAATTTTTTCAAATAATAAAATCACTTAACATTTTATTTAAAAAATTTCAATTTGTTAGATTATTTTTTAAACTAACAAAAACTTTCAACTATTCAAACAATTTAAATAAACTAATTCTTTATTTAAATCTTTCTTACATTTACAGTTCTATTCTTTTTTCAAAGGAATTAAATAGAAATATTTTGCTAATGAATAGATATATGGTATATGAAGACAGGAATTTTCCACAAAGAAGTTAATTTACGACTCAATAGTTAAATTTTCAACATTAAGGTAATTATTCACAACGATAAATCGTTTTCTTTACAAAATAGTTCCAATTTAGATAAAGTTTTACATTTTTTGAAAAAAATAAATACATTCTAAACGAAGAGTGTAATAATTATTATCTACAAAAATATATTACTGTTATACGAAGAATGGTTGCATTTGACCAAAAACACCAATTTTTAACAAAATACATCAATTAAAAATAAATTAAAATATATAAAATATATATAAATTCTATAATAGTCATTTCGAAGAACTAAAAACAGCCCTGGATTCGTCTCAGAAAATTCGTTAGTTTTTTCAGTTTCTCAAAAAAGATAGTTTTAAGAAATGAAATCGTTATTAAACATTTTATCTTTATTATAAATGAAAGTATAAGGCTCCACGAAATTTTAAAAATATAGACAAATTCCTCACTAACAAATCTCTACATGTTTTTTATTTGTTTATAAAATAATTTTTTAAGCAATTATATTGTTTATAATTATTTGACACTGGTTTCACAATTATGGAAAGCAATTAAAAGTTACGTACTGAAACACAACGTACTCTGAAGTATCATGAATAAAAAAAAGTTCAATAATGGAACCTCCTCCACATTCAGTCCTTTATGATACACCGTGGAGCATATGCGTTTCAAAATTTAAAAGATATTTTCTCGCTTTTTTCACTTCAATGAGAACTGAATTAATAAAAACTGATGAAAAAATCCTATCATTTTCGATTGAAAGGATTACTTTTATCTATTTAGTTCAGAATTCATCTTATTTATTTAAAAATTTTACTATTCATTTAAAATTTTAATTATTTTGTTGAAAATGCAACTATTTCGAAAAAATCATCTTGTTTGGCCTAAAATTACACTAATTGTTGAAACTTTCTTTAAAATTCATCCATTACATTTTTAAAAAATTACTATAAATTTTTCTGCCCAGAGCTATTAAAACTACTACAATTATTTTTTGTTTTGTTTGGAAATTGATTTTCTTCAATGAAAATGTGACTATTCGATTTGTTGTTGAAAATTGATATTTTGATTGAAAATTCATATATTTAGTTCAAATTTTTTTGGTAGAAACTTAATCTTCTAGATACATAATTCATCAATTTTTAATCAAACTGATTGTTTGAAAATTAATCTGTTTTTGTTTAGGTTTCACATATTTTATTAAAAATTTGTTTTGTTAATAATTGAACTCTTTTATTAAAAGTTAACTTTTTTGTCCAAAAATTCATATATTTCTAATCACTATAAAACTACTTCCTTTGAAAAGTCCCTTTTTGAGTAATTATAATAATGTGAGTAATTTAATTTTATATGAGTAAAAAAAAGATTTGAGTGAATTGAAAACATTTACTTAGATTGCGGCAAAATTACATTACATTTTAAGAAATCCGACGCCAATGAGATGAATTCTATTAAATTTATAAAAATTAAGGATACATTTAAAACAAAATTCAAGTGAATGAAAAGCATAAATTAAAAACCTTTTCAAAAGTATGAAACCCTTCGACATCCCTCACTCTTTGTAAATAAAATCTTTCAAATCGACTTAAATATTATGAGTTACAATGAAATATAATGAAATTTAATTATACTTCTTAAAATGCTAAAAAAGAATGATTCAAATAACCTAAAAGCTTTTCAATTCGCTCACTATTATTTGCATATTTAAAAATCTTATAAAATCCTTTAGAATCATTTTAGTTTTCATAAAACCGTATACCTTTTTAAAATCGACCCATAACTTCCAAAATTCGAGAATATTTGTTAAAATCGCATTACAATTTTTTTGAAAAACTTGAAGTAAAAAAAAATATTTGAAAATTCCTGGAAATTGTTTTGTAAATTTCTCAAAAATTCCTCGGAATCTGTAAAACACTTTTAGATTATGGAACTTCATAAGGAATTATTTCAAATCTTCTGAAAATTCCTTTAAAATATTTATAGTTCTTCAAAATTCTTCGGAATTTTATTTCAAAATGCCCTTCAGTATTGACGATATTCCGGAATCAATTTGAAATATATAAGTCCCTAAAAGTATTCTAAGACATTTTTAATCTTTCTAAATCTCTTGAACCTCCTTGAAATCTTTACAAAATTGATCAAAATTCAATTCATTAATACCCAAAAATATTTCAAATCATGTGAAATCTTCTAAAATCCCTTGAAACCTTTGAAAGCTTTTGAATATTGTTTAGCATTAACAAAAAGTGGCTGTGTAATTCCACCGATTATTCTTGCTTCTTAGAGAAATTGTCAGACTTTTTCATTTTTTTTTTAAATCCCGAATTTTCCTGACTCGGAAAATTTTCTAACTTTCACCGAATTGTAAGGTTTTTCTTTGCCTACTCCCACCCTGAAAATGCATATTCCTATAGAAGAACTGAAGATACGGAAAAGAAATAATTGAATTTGTGCTCACGCAAAATTACAAAATTGACCCATCCTTGTAATTTCAGACTGCATGCTTAAATATCCAACATTTGTTAGAAAAACTGAAAAATGGATTTAAAAACGTTAATTCCATAATTTCAACATCAATGATAACCCATATAATCGTTATGGGTCCTAGTAATTATCGGGTTAACCATTTGCGATCGAAAAAGCTTTTCTGAAGTTTTCATCTCCCTTGGCCAAAAGTAAAAAAATACACCGTCTCTGATTAAATAAATTCTTCAGTTGGACAAAATTCCTAATTATTTACTAGGTTTCTTTTGGCGTTAAAAATGTTTTAAGGTTATACTTTTCAATGTCAATTGGAAAAATTCGACTAGTTACTAATTGCCAATTTTATTCAAACAATAAAAAGGCTGACTCTAAAAATTGAGAAGCCCGAATGTAATATTGTGAAACTTCTAAACAGGTTGCGTCATCTCAAAAGGAAAAAAATAAAATTTTTTACATATTCACACTATTTTGCCTGTATTAATTCATTTAAAACAAATTTCACAGGAGAATTGCGGAATTTGATTAAATACAACCGCACCCATGGTAAAGAACTTTTCTGATTTCAATTGATATAAACTAAAAATTTTAAACTTTAAACGTTTAAAAATTACGAGATTTAAAAACAAGTATTTTTAAATTAAAAGCTTTTAAAACTAAACAATTTTACATTCGAGGATTTGATGACCCTGTCAAGGATGATTGATTTGGAAGAGATTAATATACCTATATTTTGCGCGCAGGAAAAATATGTTGAAACAATTATTATTTTTGTAATTTATCATCGCGGATGAAAATTTTTTGTAGGTTTCTGGGAATCTTAACCCAAACTAAAAAAATAATATTCAACAAAAGAAATTAATTTTGAACAATTTAGTTCAAGTTCAAGTACATTTTTTAAAGTAAAAAATCAACATAAAGAATTTTCAAAATCCTTTTTGAACCAGCCTTAAGAGAAAATCGTTCAGTCCAGAATAAAAAAAAACTAATTACATTTTGAAGAAATACATAATTTTTTAATGCAAATAAGTTTTAAAGCACATTCTTGTTGTTTTATTTATTTGCGTTTAGGTTATCTTAATATAATTTATCTAGGTTTATCGAGAAACTTCAAAAATATTTGAACTAGTTTCAGAAATTTCCATTTAGTTTTTAGCGAATTTCCAGAATTTTTACTTTTGTCATCGTACAAGATTTCATAAAATTATATAAATAATATAAGTACTTTACGCTTCGAGAAAAATTGACAAAATTCCATACATTTTATAATTCCTGGAGATTTCTAAAATACTTATAGTCTGAAAAATTTTGAAAATCCCTAAATATCCTTTTTTCGGAATATTCAAAAATTAAAAATTTTGTTTTATATAGGATTATCTTTTAATTCTGACGAAACTTTCAAATTTCTCAAACAAATATTTCCCTTTTTTTAAAGTTTGTAATCTTGAAAAATGAAAAAATTTTCTTCTAAAAATTATATATTCTGATCTAAAATTGCACAAAGTATTTTTAAATATTTTTTAATATTTCCTTTAAATTCATATTTTTATTAATGATTAGTTGAGCCAACTATTTAGTTAGTGAGATATGTTACTGCTACTTTATTAGTTGATGCTACTATTTTATTAGTTGGTATTGCAACTCCATTAGTTGCACTGACTATTCAGTTAGTAACCGTAACTAAATAAATGGTTGTCCCAACTAACAAAATAACAGTACCATATGTTAATTATTCATCTTAGAGCATTCTGGGTATGAGGTGGGGGGTGGGGGGTATGGGATATCAAAATTTTTAAACAAACACAGTTGTCATTATTTTATTGTCATAATTTTTTTCCTTTGCTCATTTTTTTCCTTTTAAACATAAGCAAGTTTAAAAGCGAGTTACAAAATTAATTTAAGATACGATAACGTGCATAGTGAACGTTGAGAAAACAAGATAAGAGAGATATGAATCTTGGTCTATGCATGGGCGTTCTTTCAAGCGCAAATTTTTCTTTTAAGATACGAGCATCCAAGTAGTGGAATTCATAATTTATTTACCATGTTGCTGTATCTTCAATCAAATTTTAAAAAGAAGTAAGATTTCAATCAATTTATATTATTGAAATTCATAATATGCATTTATATTAAAACAAAAGTATTTATATTTTTTTATTTGAATAATTCAAAAAACGCGCATCCTTTAAAAAATATTATCAAACATATAATTGGAACCTGCTTCCTTTTTCCAAAAATTTAATTTTTTTATTTCACTGCCATTTTTCACGACGAAAGCAAAATCTATGCTTTCTATCAAAAAATTATATATGACCAATTTGTAGCTCATTTTTGGACGGGAAACTTTTGTCCGAATTTTTTTCATATTTTTTTTCATTAATTTGTTCTCGTACCTTGCATCATTTTTTCTGAAAACTTGATTTTTTTATTTGTTAATGTTACTTTTACGATTAAAACAAAAAATATTCATATCATTAAAAAATTATTAACAGCAAATTTGTAGCTCTTTTTTTAATCCGCAAATTTATTCTAATCAGTTTTTTTCGTAGCTTGTATCGTTTGTCTAAACATTTAATTCTCTTCTTTTTAATGCTGATTTTTACGAATAAGACAAAAAATATGGGCCTATCCAAAAGTTAATGACAAATTTGTAGATCTTTGTTTTTGGGGAAAAAATGTTGGTCTTTTTATCTTTATTTTTTTGCATCTTACATAGTTTGACCGCAAAATGGATTTTTTTGTTTTGCATTTTTCTTGTTTTTCTTTGTTTGCTTTTGGTTTTTTTTAAAAGCTATATATCCGGGAAATTTTTTTTCATCAAAAAGGTTGTAAGGATGAATTGATCGTAATTTTAAATACTACTAAAAATCGCACATAGAATTTAAAAAATCAAGGAAAAATTGGTTTAAAAAATTTTTTCAATGTGCTGACCTTTTGAATTTGAATCCAAAATGGTTGTTGAACATACTCGATCTTTAGTTTAGGACACTAGGACAATCAAATCTACTCTTTCGAAAGATAAAAATAAAAATCTACAACCAACAGGCCAACAGGCAAAAATACAAATTCATTTTAAAAAAAAAACTTTTTTTCGGATTCAGGGGGTCTCAAAACGTGGACATATGACAAAAACGGGGGGGGGGAGGTCAAATTTTACAAAAATCTGATAAATTCTGTGAGGAGAACGTAAAAATCGTAATATTTCTTTCTTTGTATAATTTTAAAATATGTAGAATTTGGAAATAAACGACCGATACATGATAGTGACTACTCTTCTGAGTCTCATTTTAGGAGCGAGAGAGTGATTTTTTTGAATTTTTTTTCTACAAGTTTTATCATTACTTTCTAAAGAAATGAACAATTTTAAAAAGGAGTACACTTTTAATGGCTGTTTACTAAATGGAGCCGAGTTCTGAAAATATTCATTTTTGAAAATTGCGGTGACCTTCACTGATTCACTAGTATCAGTTACGCCGCCTGTCGTCCAACGACAGTGGCCTAGTGGCTGCATATCTACTTGCGACTCCACTGTTGCGGGGTTCGAATCTTTTGGCCCGATATTTTGTTTAGCAAATAAAAAAATTCCAATTCTTACTGCTATTCATTTTAATCAATTATTAATAAATTAATAATCAGTTATTACTGATAAATATTTATTGCCATTATTAATAATATATTGTTACGATGAAAATGTTTTTTAATTCATTGACACGTAAAAAACTATCTAGCTAAAAGTTTGTAACCCCTACAACAGCGGAGTCGCAAGCAGAAATGCGACCCTTAGGCCACGACTTTCAAAAATTATTATTTTGAATTTTGAATTTCATTTAAATTTCGACCCGCATTTGTTAGATATTCAGCTACTTGCTTGAAAATTGAAATAATTTGTTAAAAATTCTTTTTTGTTTTTGTATATTTATCTCCTTGGTTTAAAATTTACCTATTGCATATTTATAAAAATAATCTTTTGAATTCAAAAACTATCTCATGGGCTTAAATATTTTGTTATAAATTTATTTTTTAAATATTCATTATCTTAGTTGAAAATATAACTATTTTGTTGAACATTCGCTATTTTTTTAAAGAATTTAAAAAAATGTCAATATAGCTTTCCATTTTTGTTGAAAATTGATCTTCAAAAATTGAAAATTTGTTTACTTCGTTATAATTTATAGCTTAAAATTGAACTATTTAACTCATAATTCTTCTTTTTGTACTTGAGACTTCAGCTACTTGGTTCTTAGTTGAACTAATTTGTTAAAAATCCATATTTTTTAAGTTTTACATCTTCGACGGTTGATTCAGGTATTTCATGTTTAGAAAATAAATCTTCCAAGCTTGAAAATTAATTTTGTTTTTTGAAGATTTATCCTTTTAGTTAAAACATTCTGAATCATATAAGGAGAGTACGTCACCTGCATAAACATTTCATATTTACCAGTTATTCTGGAAAAATTAGACCTATTTATACACCTTAACTATTTCACCATACTTTATTGACACAAAGCTTTTTTAATTTCGAATCAACTTAATGCAAAATTGAAACAACTAAGAACTTGAAATTCACAATTTGTAAATCTTTCGGCATAGGAATATTATAAATTAAAAGACATGTAAGCTTTTATACATAAGAGTGACATTTTTGAGGATTGCAACTATCAAATAAAATTCGAATATTTTGCTTTGGCTTTCATTTTCCAAGAAATGAAAAGTTTAATTTCTTTCATTTGCAGATTAAAAAAAAAATAAGAACAATTCGAAACAATTATTTTTTAAACAAATATAGAAGAAATATGTTTTCAGTTAAACAATTTAATTGAAAAAATAGAATTATCAACAAAATAATTCAATTATAAATCTAAAAGAGAAATTTTCTGAAAAAAATATACAGTCTCAATCAAATTTATAAATTTGTAACTAAAAAAGGTAAATTCACGAAACAAAACTAGAATAGTGCATTTGGTACTTAGATGAGTAAATTTTCAAGAAAACAAAAAACGAGTTTCAGGAAAATTAATTAATTGTTAACTAAAAACATAAATTTTCAAGAAATAATATGAATTTTTGTCTAAGTAGTCGAAGTTTCATTTGAAACGATGCATTTTCTTTTCAAAAAAAATGTTAACTACATATTTTTTATCAACCAAAAATATAAGTTTCTAACAAAAAATAGAATAGTTCAATTTTTTACAAAACAGAACATTTTTTTAAGAAAAAAATTACATTTCTATAAAAAGGGGCAATTTTTCACCAAAAAAAGGAATTTTCAAAGTGAATTTTTAGCTAAAATTAAAAATAATCAACTGCTAACAAATTTAATTTTTAACCAAATACATGAATTTTCAACTTTAATCATCAATTTTATAACAAAAACAAAATGTATACTTTAATTTGCAGTTAGTTACACACTTAAAAAAAAAGAAACAACTTTGCAACAAAATAATTAGATTTTCAACCACAGAAATTAATTTTCAAACGTAAAGATAAATTTTTGACTAAGAACAGATTAATTTAATTTTTAATAAAAACTTGATTTTCACTAAAATCAATGCAAATTTTCAACGAAATAGTAGGTGTAATTTTCAACCAAGAAGATGAAATTTCTATCGAAAAAGATGAATTCGCGACAAAAAATAGAAAAGTTTCTTTTCAGTTAAAAAAAATTATTCCAAATAAGAAAAAACTAATTTTCCACCAATAATATCAATTATAAGCCAGTAAGACAAATTTTCTACCATAGTTGACGAATTTTTAACAAAGTACATAATTTTTAACCAAATACTTGCATGTTTAAAAGAATTTTACAAAAGCAGATGAATCAGTCACCATAAAGCCTAAATATTCTCCCACGAATGCAAATTTTTCATAAACTACAGGAATTTCTAAACAAATATTTGAATTCTTTAACGTAAGAAGATAAATTTTGAAAAAGGCATGTACGCGGTAAATTTTAAGGTAAGTTAATTAATTTCAGTTTTAAAAAGATTAATTTTCAAACAAAATTAGAATTGTTGAAATGTTGAAAAACGAGTTTACAACAAAACAGTTTTTTTCATCAAAAAGAATGATTTTTTAAACAAAAATGAAAGAATTGCATTTCCAGTTAAAGCAATCAATTAAAAAAAATGAATTCTCGACAAGATAATTCAATTTTTAAGCCAATTTTTAAATAAAAAAATGGATTTTTGACCAACTAGTGGAATTTTCAACTCAAAAGATGATTTTTCTTTAAAAAAACGAATTTTTAAATAAAAATGTTTTTTCAACCAGATAAATGAGTTCTTAACAAAAAAGAAAATAGTTAAATTTTCTACGAAAAAGAACATTGTTCAGCGGAAAAGATAACATTTCTATAAAAAAAAATTGCCACAAAAAGTGCAATGGTCAAAGTAAATTTTCTACTAAAAAGCTCAATTTTCTACCTAAAATGAAGAACTTAAACTTTCAGTTAGTAGGATAAATTTGAAAATGAAAAAGTAATGACTTTGCAACAAAATCGTTGAATTTTTCACTATAGATATTAACTGTCAACCAAGAAAAACAAGAAAAAATTAACTTTTCACAAAATAGGTCAATTTTTAGCCAATAAGATGAATTTTCTACCAAAATAGGCAAATTTTTAACAAAGTTTAGGAATTTGCGAGCAAATATTTGAATTTTATAGGATTTTTCGCACAAAAAGAGGAATTAGGAGTGGGGCGATGTCCGTTGTGATAAGAGTACATTTTTTTCTTTAGTTTCGCCCTTCTATTAATGTATGAAAAAGTCTCCGGAAGGTAATTTCATTTGGATAAAGTAGAAAACCTCGTATTTAGAAAAAATTGGCAAAGCTTCGGACACAATGTGATCTCTTTTCAAGCCTGTTGAAAGATAATTTATTTCATATACGAACATCCTAAACAAAAATAGATACATTCCATTTATCATAAAGAAAATAAAATATCAATAATCAGATCTTTGTCGATAACAAATTATGAAAATTTAAAAAAATATTAAATCTTTTAATGAGTTTGATTAAAACAAAAAAGTCGAAAGTAACAAAAGTAGTCATTAAGGTTAAATAACAAAAATGCATGCATAGTCAATAAATTATAATAAAAAATAAAAATAAGATATTTAACTATAATAAATTTAAAAAGCGTAAAAAAGAGAAAATCTTTTCATGAGATAGATTAAAGCAAAGGAAAGATGATAATAAAAAGTGAAGTCCTTCGTTTTAAAGAAGGATTGAAAGACAATATAAAATGTAAGATAAAAGGTTAAAATAAAATTATTAAAAATAACAAATGTACGAGGGTAGTTCAATAAGTCCTTAGAATGAAGTATAAAAACAATTTTTTTTGGGTAAATTTGTTTTTATTTTTCAACATAATCTCCTTGGAGCTCT